>NW_026928494.1:0-34964 GCF_032062105.1 Saccostrea cuccullata
CTGGTGATTATGCGAGAAAAAAATATCAATCAACATAAAAGGACCCCAATTGATACCTCTCAGCTAATTCATATGT
Organism: Saccostrea cuccullata; assembly: GCF_032062105.1. Taxonomy (NCBI): domain Eukaryota; kingdom Metazoa; phylum Mollusca; class Bivalvia; order Ostreida; family Ostreidae; genus Saccostrea; species Saccostrea cuccullata. Next base: position 77 of record NW_026928494.1, read on the forward strand.
TATTATTTTATTCAAATCCCATTAAAAAAGTTTTGTTCAATGATTCTAATCCAACGGTAGTTTTTATAATCCTGGTGTGATGTGTGATGAGATGTTAAATTGAAGATTGATTGTTTGTATACTATCAAAACTCCCTCTAAATTTTTTTCATTGAAGGAAACGCCACCACTCCCCGGGTGGATAGCTGCAATTTTTTTGCCCTATACTAGGCACTTACAGCTATTAAGCATTGAGGATTTTTTTGTGCCAGATTACTGCGACAGAAGACCCTAGTTTATTCGGTTTTATCCGAAAGATCAGTCTACGCCCCACTTTGGGATTCGAACCCACACCGGGATCCACTCCTTACGCCGCGACTCTAGAGTAGAGTCGCTCTAACCACTGCACCATGTGGCGACGTAAAATTGAAGAAAGAAACTCTAAAGTAAAGGAGAAAAAGGAAAAAACCTGTAGAATATTGCCTATTTCATTGTTTTTAAAAATCTTTCCTGGAGAAATATGAAAACCCCTTTAAAAATTTAATTTAAAACCAAACTTTTAAATTTATTTCTCAATATCCAAATAAAAAAATTCAGTGTTGTTTGAGCTTCCTCAAGGTTTGGTTATTTACACTCTAATAAGAAAGGAAATTTTTAAATGGATAAATGTCTATCATTTTTTAAATTTTTTTTCATCTGAAAATCATTAGAGTAAAAGAAACATTCTACATGAGTGAGCGGAGGGTTTATGAACTTTATTTAATCACAAGTGATATTTGCTGACTCTTACAACAACAATAAGTTTAAGTTGTATCTAATATGAAACATTTTCACTTTTGAGTAAAAGAAATTCAAAGGAATTTAAACCGAAATCTTTTGATACATATATATCATTTGTTACATTACTATTGGGATAAGTTACTGTTATAACTATAAATTTATTATATACCCCTTATAACTGGTAAATATATTAAAATAATTCTTTACAGACCAATGGTATAATATTAACTTAATAAACAAAGCATTAAAACAAAGGACTTTTTAACGCACAAGAAAAATAACGATATTTCTGCGTACTACGTCATAGTTTTGGAAGTGGTGATATAGATTCAAAAAACCACAGTGTGGTGATCCCGGAAAATCAGATCACGACGTCACGTGATTGCATAAAATCAACAGTAAATTTGATGATCGCATTAGGTATATAATAAAAATAACGATTGCAAATCGACTGTAAATAAAAACCACACCTGGCACTATAAACATATTAAGCTCTCCAAAAATACAAATTGAATACACTGATTAAATCTAACGTAAGACACTTTCATATATATTTCAAATATATTTTGTAATTTTTTTTTAATAAACAGACTCATTTTCTAAAAGGAATGTTGGAATATGTATGTCTAATACATAATCAAATCAAAAAAAATTTTAACTCTTCTTAAAATTTAAAAGGATTCTTTTTTACATATATCCAATCAAATTCATCCAACTGTTGAGCAGTGAAATAAATAGAACCCCAAGTATACACATATAAAACCTTGTGTTTGCTTATATTTTGCAGGCTACATTTAGGTAGGATATTACACAGAAGACTGAAAATATGATTTATATACTAAGAATGTGCATACTTTGTAGCTTGATTCGATTTTTAATTGCTCTCTCATTGCTGTCAGACCAAACGAATGGAAGCTTGTCAAGGACTTTCGTGACTGATGGTGATTCTAAAGAATCAGACACTTTCCGTCACCTTCTTAATCAAGAGAGCATAATCCGGATGTCTTTAACGAATACTGTTCAAACCCTGACGAGTAATTTTCAGTCCCTGATGAAAGACATGTTGACATCAAAGGAATCCACGGGATCTAGAATTTCTCAGTTGGAGGCAGAGGTAGAACATCTCAAAACAGAAAACCAACGACTTGATTCTGAGTTACAGAGGACCAAGGCAAAGGAAGGAAACTTATCTTCCTTAATTGCCTCTATTCAGGGATCATTGACAAATGTTTCAAGTCTCGTTAGTGGTAAGTGAAATTTGTAACCTGGAAAAAAATGCTGAATTCATTCTGTGTGGAATCAACTGTTATTTAAGTTAATTAACTTTCCTTTATCCCTCAGAAAAATGTAAATTTGTTTCGGTTTACTAGCTTTTAGAGGGTATATTTCACACAAAAGTTAACACTATTAATACTCTCTCCAAAATCAAGATGTAAGATATTTATTCCAGATTTTGCTGTAATGCTTCAAACTCCAGAACAATTCTCAATTCATGTCAAGCGTTTATATTTACAACGGAACAAGGTAGAGCCTGTACGACAACCTTGTCTATACCTTCCACTTTGTTAAGAGTCCTCGGGTTTAAGTGGTTCATTGAAATGACAAAATATTTTACGGGAAATTAATATTACAGAACTGGGCGCAACGTTCAGAAGGAATCCATTATTGTTTTTAATTGTTCGTTGTTTCCGGTCATTAACGTAATGAAATAGTGCTCATTTGAAGTAGTTTAATATCGTGGAAATAACAAAAACATTTTAATGTTTTTGACCCCGATGACATCGGTGATGTATTTTAATTTCGGTTTTTTTTTAAAAATGTTTTTTTTTAATTTTGTAAATGAGTACTTTAAATGTGATACTTTGCAGGATGCAGCAATTGCCTAATCAACCCCCTATTCTTACTCCTTACAAAAATATTAGTAAAAATGCAAATTTTCTTTTTAAAAAAATTTAATTTTATAATAGATCCTTATACCAAGGTAATCAAAGAAAAAAAAAAAATGCTAGAAAAGAAAAAACATGTCTCGTCTTGATTCAAGTTCATTTAATAAAAGATGATGACTAGAGATGTTTTTTAAAAAAGGAAATCGTATTTTCCTAAGAAAGGAGGAGGAAACTTCAAATTTATTTTTTTTTAATTGTAAGAAAAATTTTTTTTATAAAAATTTTCAAATAATTGGACACATTTCATCTTGAGTTCAACAATTAAGGCCTTAAACCTCAATTAAATTTTTGGGGAAGACAAAGAATGTAGGTTTCTCCGCCCAGTGTCCTCCACCAGCACATCATGGAACAGTGGAACACTGGATTCCTTCGTCATCACCAATGAAGGGAATGGATACAACCCAAGAAACAAATTTACTGCTCCTACCACGGGATTATCTTTTTCCTGAATGTTCAAAGTTATGATAGGCAATATATTTATGTAGACATTGTGTTGAATGGATCAAGAAAAGTGAGAACTATGGCTTATAGTTACAGTAATGATGTTTATTACGACGAGGTCCCAATCTGGTGGTACTACTATTCAGAAGGGAGACGCGGTGTGGATCAAACATCACCATGGTTCAGGCTATTACTACGTGGTCCATTACACTTTCTCCGGTTTTTCATAAAATTAATTAAATATGAAAAGTTCAAACTGCATGCTATAGGCATTGGTTATGCATGTTCCTTTACAAATGAATGATTTTGTTGCATTTTAAATGAAAAAGGATCACTGCAAATAAGAATACTGTTAAATCGTATAATTTCTTGTAGCCAAACTTTCGTGGTTTAATGGAAAATATGGGTGCGTGGGAATTTAATTTCCAGGATGAAAAATTGTTGATTAGTAATATCTGTGAATTATATTTCTTGTAGCACATACATTCGTGGGTCTCTTAATGACTCGAAAATCACAAAATTTAAATCCCCATGAAATTCATAGTATTCTTTTAAACTATTGATAATCTTCATGATTCATTTGACATTTGATTTTACATTTAACTATTAAGTTTGGAAAAGAAACTATCTACGTGATAAAGATAAGGTGAAAAGTAAAGAAAAAAGTTTTATTTGAAATTTATTTTGGAGATGTCTTCAGAAGGAATTGGTTAAAGCTGATCAGTTCAGATATCATGTTTTAAAATATTACAAAACTAAAAACAGAAGTTTTAATCTTTTATTTGAGACCAATTGGTATTTGTTTCACTTTTAAGACTAGCATAAACATTTTAACACTTTCTACATACATAGCTTAATTAAAATTCAAATCGAAAAACAAGGGTTAATATGCTTCTTTTGGCGCTACAGTTCATTTTCAATGAATATAGTTCAATTTGCATTGTAGAATTCAGATATAATGTGAGAACGTAAAAATGATGCAGAATTTTATAGATAAAGGACATGACCAAAATCCACTCAAAAGCTTAGGATCGAACGTCCTTAAACAACTTTGTTGTTAATTCAACTAATTTTGCTTTTGTAGAATATTAGTTCATTTCTCATACATATTTTGGAAATTTATTCTTTTTATGTGTCTCTTGGATTAACTATTTGATACTTAGCTTTTGTAAGTTTCAGTCGCCAAATAACACTTGAGAGCTAAAATTATTTGTATACTGTCTTGCTTGCAATAAAGATTTCTTTCAATTCTTTTATTCATTGATTAAAATAACTGAGAAACAAAATTTGACACAGCACCAATTAGAATTAGAGATCATTGATAAAAGTGACATCGGGGATTGTACATATATAATATTTTACTTGGGCCGAGCGTTTTGACAAACTTTAAATCTTGGCCGGTCCTGTCATGAAAAAGAGGTGTCATTGGGCCGAGATGTATAAAATTCCTCTCATTGAGGTCTGAAATGAAATACATCAGGGTTTGGCATTTGTTTCATGTTTCGTGTTTTACTATAGAAAAACTTAAAAACCTGTATGGCAAACTGACAACGAAACATGACTTCTCTCTAGAAAACAGCAAGGAAAATAAAATCAAGAAGAAAAGATGATGATGATAATAAAAATCGACGTAGTCAGAAGTCAGAATACCTATTGTTTTTCCGTGTTCTGCTTTGCATAATATACTATTAAACTATTAAAAAGAAAGTACGGAAAATTGGATTTACAGGAATAATGTTGATCATTAGGTCAGGTAAACAGGTAAATGATGACAGAAAAACATTGAGGAAACATTTTCAAATTTATTTGAAACCCTGTGCATAGTCAGGAAGGGACAGACAGCTTCTCCAAATAAGGGTCGATACTAACACAGGGTCATACAGCAAATTTACCACCATTGTGAAACAGAGACAGTAGCATGTCAAACCCCTTCGGTTGGCCAGAAAATGCTGCTGTTTATCATATTATTTTGCAAACCTTGATTAAAAAAAAATGCCGGTAAACATTGTAAAAACTATCTTTACATGGCCTCCCCCACTTATTTTTCTAGACTTAAGTTTTTCTACAGGAAAGGTTCATTAAAAGTCCAGTTGTCCCCCCCCCCCCACCGCACACTTTTGGTTGCAGTATTGGCAAACAAGGGTAATGTATGGAATCTGGATAGGGTCACATATATCACGATCGCATCATCGCACAATCGAGGTTTGGGTCAATAATGCGATGACACAATAATGCCATAACGATGAAGCGATGGTGCGATGGCGCGAAGTCGATGAAGTGATGGCACGATGATACGGATAATCCCCAAGGTAATATACAGTTATTGACTCGGTATGAGGGCAACATATGATTTGTTCAGTGCTCAGTGCTCACGTAAGATTTAATAAATAAATACTATATTATCAATTACTTTATATGAAAAATTATGGCTCAATCAGTAAATATAAAACAATAACTGAGAAAGAACAAAATTAATAATATTTTTATTACATCACAAAAATTAGTAAATGTTTTAACTGGTTACGGAGAAATAAAATACATCCAGACTACTTGTTTTTTAATGCCAAAAGAGAGTCAGGGAGAAAAGGGATGCACAAGTAATTTTGATTTGTAGTCAAGATGTGAAAAATCAATCACGTCAAAAAATGTTTTGTAGAAATTAATCTCCAAACAGCAAAATGTGTTTACACAATCAAGCGATGATCTCTCCCAATGTATAAATTCATTTGCAATATTATATTATATTGAAAGCCGCTGTTCATGACATTGTAAAATCATATAAAAAGATGGATATAAGTCCTTATTTATCTCTGGGGAATCTCATTAAAATAAGTGGACATTGAACAACAATGTTGAAACTAAACGGCGATGGCACTAGGTGATCATATCATGTCGTTTTTATTTCATGATAATTTGGCAAATAATGAACATATCACGCTCAAAATTTCAACATTTCTTCTTTTGTTTAATTGTTTTATGTTCCTTATAAATTTGAAAGCACAGACTATACATAGTATTAATTTTGTAGGCTCAGCCCACGAACGTTTTGATAAACCCTCGTACTAGCCTATAAGTCAATTTATTTTTGTTAAATTTTGCTTCAAAGTCTATGTCCGACTTTTGAGCGAGTTAAATAAGGTATAAATTGAAACCAGGCTAAAACATCTATGTATTGATTTAAAAATGTCAACTTATTCTGGCAAAAAGTTGTACCGACTTATAAACGGGCTAATGGCAAACACCTCCAAAATAACCTAAAAAATATAACCGACTTATAGGCGAGTATATACGGTAGTCAGCATAAAATGTTACTTAAGCTTGTCATCAATGAAAATGAATATCCATCAGTAAATTTTTTTTTGAGATAAATGCAATATAATAAAAAATTTGAAATGATAGAAAGATTGTGTTAATGTATGCATCAATTTCTATAAATCAGGGGTCCTATTGAAGGAATCATATCTTATTGAACAACTCTTCAACATGAAATTCGCTTGAAAGATATTATCTCGTGTTTCTTATAAACAATAGTATAATGATATTTCTTCTATGAAGTCAGCTATAGGAATTTTTTTTCTATCATACTAATTTCGCTATACGAAAACTACACCAACATTATTACATTCTTTTAGACTCGTCCAAGAAGGTTGCCTTTACAGCTGGTCATGGAGTTACCGGAAGCGGAAGTACACTAGTATTTCCTGTGGTCATCAATAACGTTGGAGGTGGATACGACCCAGGTACAGGGATCTTTACCGCCCCCACGGCCGGACAGTATGACTTCTATATCAGTGCCCAGGGTATAGCAGTGACACATTGTATGTATCTATTGCACATAACGGAGGAGCAAAGGTGATGACAATGTCTGACGGGGGGCGGCGTAAAGATTTTTACGATTCTGGATCCAATATGGTGACACTGAATCTCAAACAAGGAGACAGAGTGTGGGCAAGGTGTCAAAGTGGGTCAAATCATTACAGCGAAGGAATACCCATTACAAGGTTTTCCGGTTTTCTAGTTTAATAAATCAGATTATGTTTTGCCTCTTTGTGTCCAGTGCATATCCGAAAGTTTTAATAGATTTCAATCTGTCCTCAGTGGAAGAAGGGCATTTGCCAGACTTCGAGGAACTTTTAAGAACAAGTGTTTAGTGAAAAATACTATGGATATAGATTTTTAAATGTCATCTAGTCTTGGCAAGTTGATTCGGTTTGCGACGAAGCATAATGTGCAGAACGTGTGCATAAATAATGTTAAGCTAAGGACTCACTCGTCAATTAAGAAATTTCAGTATTGAAAAGACCAGAGAAGATGAACTTCACGCCTGCATATTTCATGAAAAGCTTTGTAGTTCATGTTCCTCATCAACTTAAAAAATGAAATTCATATGTTATATTTAAACATTTTTTTCACTTGCCTCAACTTTACTTCAGTGAACTATCATTTAAATAAAATACCCAGTTCTCACCAATTCAGCAGCAAACTATGCTAATTCATGAGATATTGTCATTTTTCTTATTCATTAGGAGAAATTAGAGAGAAATATTTTGAAAGTTAGATATTAAAGACTGAATGCAATATATAAAAAACATGTACCTGAATAAGTACAGATCTGTCTGATAGATTGTTTTCGATTACATCTGCTTTCCAATTCAAATGGAACTCTTAGATAAAATAATATTGTCATTGGTTAGTTTCAAATTTATTTGTAAAAATCACTCTGATTGTACACACAAATACGCAGAAGAGAGTGAGTTTCTGATTGTCAATGTCTATGTTGATTTTGAAGATCAGGTCTTCTAGCAATCTATCGAAATTGCCATAAGTATCAATTTTGTTCAATTATAAGCAAATCTAAACCTACCAGGTATTTTGTATTGATATGAAGCAAAATTTGCAAGACAAAAAATATTTATATGAGAGAAATAAAAGATACACAGACACTGACACATCTGTTATTATTTGGATATTTTATTACGCAAAGACGTTAATGATAAGCTAACAATAACGTCTTATGATAAACGTGATAACTTTAACTTTTCAATCGTCAACTTCCTCTACCTATAATAGCAATAGCAATATATCATATGTAACAATATATCATTATTACATGCATATGGGGTTAGTGTCCCTCAGTTGATCGATACGCAAGAAAATGCTCTACATACATGTATGAGAAATTTTAGAATAAAGTCATTGACAAAGAAGTCCATGAAACAAGGATATCAACAGTCTCGTTTAAAGCCTTCATGTTGCAAATTCTGTGATCGATACACTAACCTTGTCAGCAAATAGAATCTATCATGAAATCAAATGATAACTGACTTTTTACATACTTATTGTTATAGACCATTATTTACAAAATGAATCGGCTGAGTATTTTACCTTTCAAAATGTCCACTTTATAACTGACTTTTTAATTATTTTTTTCAAACTCAAAGCAGAAAGGAGTGAAGAGAGTTGAAGTAATTTTGGAAATTATAAATGGAATATTTGTGAACATCAAATCATGAACAAAGGTACAATTACTAGAATGTTATGAATCCTAAACTGAATCTTGTCGACCATGCGTAATTCAATGCTTTTACTGCATGAAGAATACATTAAGGTTTATATAGAAGGCTTGAAAAGAGACTATAAGATAACATTTCTTAAAATTATCACGGTCTATGTAAAAAGTGTATTGTGAGCACATTTTAAGGCATTATTTTTCTCTCCCTTAAACACTTCAACCTGGAAGTAGACGTTTTTCAAATGCTAAAGGCATAAAGGCTTAACGAGGCCCGACCTAGTTGAAAATTACGAAAACGGAATGATAAAAATTTTAATTCTTGGAAATATATTTGTATGATTTATGCTTAGAAAAATTAGAATGAAATTTTGTTACCTTGCCTTTATTGTAGTCAAATTGGGCCACTGTCAATATATGGACCATTTGTCGTGTTTTTATTCACAATTACATACTAAAACTCTCCAATAAACAAAGAAATTTTGAAATAAAAAAATACATGATGAAATTCCTTTTTTTCACATATATCATGCAATTTTCAGTTTTCTTATAAAATATAAAAAGAAAATTGGAGGTAGCCTTTATTGCAGTGAAAAGGGGGCATGTCAAAACACAAAATTTAGATATATTCTTCCCAAGAAGGATATGGAGATAACGAACAGTATTCAATCTCAAAGTTCAGTAAACAATATACAAAATAAGAGCAGAGTAAACACGGACCTCCGAAACATCAGAGGTGGGATCAGGTGCCATGGAGGGGTCAGCATCCCCTGCCGACCGGTCACACCCGCCGTGTGCTCGTTGTCATGATCAGGAAATAACGGAAAAAATCCGTCGTCAATTCAGTGTATAATTATTTTATAAGTCGCAATGGATTTACATAACACCAGCAAACGATTGCAATACTGTATTAGTTTCTAAAAAGTAAATAATTCTTACATTATGAAATCATTTACTCTTCATTCTTTATTTTTCTCTTAACAAGCGACGTTATTTTATGTGGGAAAAAGGGGTAGAGGGAGGAGGGGGGGGGGTAAGGCGAAAAAATTACGATATTTTCTAATATCATGTAATATATAGAAAAATAAAATATTTCGGGTTTGCATTTAAATGATTCATAGACTTACTAAATATTTTAAAAACTGAAGACAATCCATGCATATTTAAGTCCGCAATAAAAAGAGTGTGTATAAACACTTCAATATGTTCAAGGAGAAAGACTAAAATCGTTTACTTTTGGTTTCAGTGTTTGTTTTTTTAAACTCACAAATGAAAATGAAACAAGATAAAATTATTGAATCTGTACCAAGAAATTCATCACTTTAAAATAAATTATGTTCCAAAGTTGTTTATTAATTTGAACAAATATTTTTGTTAAAAATGTAAATAACAGAGATGCCAGCTTTCAATGCACAGTCTATAGAGCTACCAGGTAAGCAAGATCAGAGAAACATTTTAGCGCAGTTTGACGTCATTTTAATTGTGACGTTATTGTGTTCAATTGTGACGGCAGTCAAAGGTATTGTGACGTGCCTCAGTAGATGCTGCTTTAAAACGTACGCGCAGATCAAGTAGATCGGGCTTCGTTAAGCAATGAATAAACAAGCAGTCATATATTTAGGGATAAACTTCCCTTTTTCTATAAAATGAAAAGACACCCATCCCAACTCCGACTCCAAAATAAAATAATTTTTTTTTGAAAAATCAATGAAAAATAAACATTTTTAATAGTTAAGAAAATTTCGTAATACGTGTAGATGCTTTTTCTATTGACCTAAACAGATAAACGTACATTTCAACTCTTCTTCATTTGGATTTTACTTCTAGAAGAATTTCTTTTAACTTTATTATTAAAATTATTAAAAAGAGCAAAAACATTAAAGAGGAAGTTAACTTACGTCAGTAAGAGTCGAAAACAGTTTTTAATATTTGCCAACTCATGTTTTAACGAATTTTCATCTTGCGCATGTGTCATGCAATAGAAAAGGTCAAAGTTTATATGCAAATGTATATAAAGCTAAATGTTCTCTTGGTCCGCTATCCCTTCTCAGATTTTCAAGATGAAGCAAGCACTACTGTTTACGTTATTGCTTGCTTTTCTCATACAAATAAATGGATTGTCTATATTCACAGACAGCAGTGGCAACAGTTCATCTTTACTGGACATCAGTGATTCGGAATCCAAAACTACGGACGTCTTCCGACAGTTGCTGAACCAAGAAACAATCATCAGAATGTCACTGGTGAAGAACGTACACGCCTTAATGAAGGACATGCTGGATCTGAAGAAAAATATGGAGACATTGGAAACATCCCAGCAGGAAACAGACGTAGAAGTGACCGCCTTAAAACAGGAGGTTGAAAAACTGAAAAGAGAAAACCAAAGACTTGAGCTTGAAAACGGGCGATATGAAGAAACTTTCAGAGCTGTTACAGAAAATTTCACCAAAGTCGACGAATACATTCAACAGGTTGTGGAACAACTGGAAGAGAAAAGAGAACGTTTCGAGACAAACACTAGCAATGTACTTGCAGATTTTAAAGTGGAAGTTCGGTACCTGTCAGTTACCCTTCTGGACTTAAATAAACATACTTTGGAAATTGACAAAAAATTTCCTGAAATGATGCAGGAAAAATATGAGCAAATATCTTTGAGATTGAACACTTCTGTGGAGAACTTGAACAATGATATAATTGCAACAAATAAAACAATGCTTCAATCACTGTCTAACCTCGAAAACTCACAAAATATCATACAAAATTCTATATCTGGTAAGTTGATTATTTTCTTTTTGATTTGTATCAATTATCTTTCCAAATTTAAAGAACATTTCATGTTTAAGATTTAAATGACACATAAAGATTTTGTTTTGGAAAAAAATAAAGGCGTAAAAAGAAAATAATTTAGTTCATCGTTTCATTTGTGTATTTTTTCTTTATATTAAGAAGCAAGTCAAGTTTTTTTAGGTTCATGTTAGAAAAGAAGTGTAGAATCAATCGAAAGAAAATATCTAATGTAGCCATACAAAACATATGTTGGAAAATGTATTGGACAAAACCGTTTTCTTGTTAGTACACTACCACTTGATCCTTTCTCTAAGGATTTCTGCTGTGTTACATATGTTATAGGCCTATGTTTTAAAGATAAAGTTGCATCTTCTTTTAAATATGGAGAAGAGTTACATGTATAAAATGAACACTTTTTTTAGGAACTATTTTCTATTCTACATAAATTTTGATACCGCTGTCCTTTACCATTCAGTGAATTTCTTTATTTTGCTGAAATGGAAGTGAAAAAAAACTTGCGTCATGGGCGTTTTGGATTCAAAATGACTAAAGTAATAATTAAGGTCTTCTGCTCAGGCGGAAGACCTTCTACTGATTCTGATGGTTAAGATTATTCCTATTATTCTTTTTTTTTCCTAGACGCCAACTTTGAGACCTCGTAACTCGCTCATTTCTTAACGGATTTCGCTCAAATTTTCAGAGTTTTTAAACGTTACAAAACTCAATTAGAATGTTTTCAAAAATTATCTTCCGCTTTCGAGTTATTTCCCTTTAAATGAAAATTTGGTACTGTTTGTTTCCAGACAAAGGCTCAGAAACGACAAAAGCTGGAGCAGAAATTCTACTGAATTCAAATACTAGAAGAATTGAAGTTGTGCACATCGCTTTTTCTTTTTCGATTTCTGTCCTCAAAACGGTGCTAGATAGGGGTCAAAAATGAGAATGCCTTAAAGCGCAAAAATTGACATATATTTCCATATGTATCTTTTAAACTAAAAATAATTTGTTAAGACATGTTGAACAAATATTGTGCATAATTTTAAGATCTATCATTTGACATCATTAAAAAGGGGCTGGCCCCTCAAATTAGGGATTTACGGACCTTGAAAGACCTTGAAAGTTTTGCTCTATAACTCAAAAACGGTAAATATTTCGATATGGTTATCATATGAAATGGGTTCTTTAACATCTTATTGATCTCATGAAAACGTTATTTTGTACGAGTGATGTGTTATTAAATGAGCAGAAAACTTTATAATCCATGTACAGGTAAGTGATTTTATACGGCAAGTGAAGAAGAATTCTATGTGCGTATGCGTATAACACGTATATAACTGAAATAAATGTAATAGGGTGGACAAGAATAATATACCTATAGCTAAATTGAATGTTTAACTTTGTTTAAATAAGTTTTTAACGTATTCTCTAGCTGGATGTCATACAGATTATTCAGAGACAACTTTCTCCTTGTGTTAAGTTTAAATAACAAGACGGGGGAGGGGGAAAATACTTATCATCTTTCCTTCGATTAATATTCAATGTAGCATTATCATTATTATTTATAAAAAAAATAATTCAAGCTTAAGCATTGTTAAGATAATTCACTGTCATTTAATTCATGCATCGTGAATTTTCCGCGGACCCTGACTGTTGTGTGTGTGTACTGTTATGAAAGCCGTTCATCGATCGCACATTGACCTATATACATTCATGAGGTCAACAGTACCGCTCTTTGATTTTTACTCGAGTCCTAGATTATTTGCGTTAATCGTAAGAATATTTCTAGACACAAATATAAAGGTTTTCTTGAACGTGTATGTGTATTCAAAGATTTAAAAGTGTTAAATGTCGGATTCTTTTCTTTGACGAATGAATAAAATGTGCTGCTTTTCTCTGCTGCTCAGGTATCTGGACGAGTTCATTGGTTACACTGATAGGTGACACAGGATGACCTATCGATCACTCTGCCAATTTTGATAGTGATTTTAATTGCGCATGTACATAAATTAATGTTAAATTCTACCCTTGTGAAGTCCATTATAGTCTCGTTATTTAAAAAATTGGGGATATCAATACTGCAACATGTTTTTGATTTGTAAGGATGATTCTATTATTGGAAAGGTACACATGTAGTACAAGAATTTTTTAGGCCCCGTCTCCCCGCAATCGTTACATGTATACGGGCCTATATCAAGTTATTCTAATTGCTTTATATCAGAAAAAATTGCGATGTTGTTTAAATTAGCAGATACAAATAAACAGTAAATTGTAAGTGGAAGTGACGTTTCCAATTCTCATGAAAATCGAAAATTAAATGAATGCATTTTATTTCCGGAATTTTGCATTGCATTTCCGACAATTAATAATGTCATTTTTAACATTCTTTATTTCATTCTGGATTTTTACACTATATTTCTAGCAATTTAAAGTTAACAAAGACGATGGAATCATTAATTTAATAGAATATATTTGGTTAAAGTAACACAAGTGAACTTGTGATGAAAATTTATTAAACGTAAGTCAAGCAATAAAAAGTTAAAGTTTGTATTTTGAAAAATAAATCAAATCAAGTCACAGAGAACAAAGACAGGTTGTAAAGCTCACACACAGACACACACACAAACGTTTTGGTAACTCGGAATAGTCCAGAGTAAAACTATATTTTCTTGATGATGGAATGTCCAGTACAAAACTGACTCTCTCACACAACATACGGGATTCACTCAAATTTCAATTAACACATTTACGCAATTTATATCATGCATACAAGTCAGACGCTCTTTGATGTAGAGGATTGACACTAATTCCTTAGATTGATTGATTGTATACTATTTAACGTCCCTCTCCAGAATATTTCACTGATATGGAGACGTCACCATTGCCGGTGAAGGGCTGCAAATTTGAGCCTATGCTCGGCACTTACGGCCTTCGAGCAGGGAGGGATCTTTATCGTGCCACACCTGCTGTGACACGGGGCCTCGGCTTATACGGTCTCATCCGCAGGACCGATAAATACTGAGTGACAAATTCCTTTTTACTATTTAAACTCAAATTGATTAGGTAAATAATTTAAGCATATGTCAAAAATAAGCATTAAAAATAATTCTTTTCATAAAATTAAATTCTGTTTAAACAATATAAAGCACTAGCAGCGCAAAGACTGACTTAAAAAAAAATCAGAGGTGGAATCAGGCGAATTTAATCCTTTTATGACACCACCTACCCCGTAACGAGACAGTTGTGTATACGTTCTCATCGAAATGACCGGTTTCCGCGTCTTGAACCTCCAACGTACATGCATATGTTTTGCATGTACTTGAATAATATGTATTTATAATAAGTCTTTAAGGAAATCTCATGTAGGAAACCTGATTTATATTCTAATATTTTCTAATTTTTTTTTATTATTATTCGTATTTCTTAATTTATCTTGTTCGAATTACATGTATTTATTTTTTTAGGGAACATTAAACCTTATTCGTCAGCCAGTCTGTCCATCTGAACTTTAAACTTGATAATAACTATTGAATGAGTTGATATAAGACTTTGATATTTCACATGTGCATTATTTATGACATCTGATTTTCAAATATACTGTGATTTTTGACCCTGTGACCTTGATCTTGGAGCTTGACCTACTTTAAAAAATAACATTACTTTAAATTGACCATAACTTTTGAAAGCTTCCATTTTATAAAAATGTATTAACTGTGACAATACCTTTAAAAACTCACTGATTTTTTACCCTTTGACCTTGAAGTTTGACCTGCTTTTCAAAAACATTAACAATACTCATACCTTTTGAATGAGAAGAGACAGGGCTTTTATTTTATCCCTGTGTATTACCTAAGACAACTCTTTTCTAAATACCTAGTACACTGACTTTTGACAACTTGACCTTGAGGCTTGATCATAACTTTTTAATGAGAAGAGATAAGGCTTTCATATTACACAAACATCACATGTACGTAACCTGTGATAAAATCATTTCAAATACTAGTATATCATGAACTTTGACCTTGAAGTTTATCCGGCTTTTCCAAAATTCAAACATTGCTTAAAATTGACCATAACTTTTTACACATGTATATTAGCTGTGACAAGGCCTATCTAAACAAAAGGTATGCCTTAAATCATGCAGAGTGTGTTATGGCTTTGAATCTCATTGAAGGTCATTTATGATAAGATATTTTGGCTGGATGCATTGTTTGAAAAAACATGTGTGAATTTGTCAATACGGTAGCACACAAATGGGATATGCTCATCACCAGCGTGTGTCATGGTGTGACCCAAGGTCATTCTGACAAGGTCAAGGTCGCAAACATTCCTTTACTATCCTTTTTTTAATAGTAA
This sequence comes from Saccostrea cuccullata, assembly GCF_032062105.1. Taxonomy (NCBI): domain Eukaryota; kingdom Metazoa; phylum Mollusca; class Bivalvia; order Ostreida; family Ostreidae; genus Saccostrea; species Saccostrea cuccullata. The sequence goes on from NW_026928494.1 coordinate 15,871, forward strand.
AACATAATAAGTTGATATCTACCCTTAAAAGATTGCTTTAAAATTAGAACGTGGCATTTAATTTAATTTAATCAATATTTTATTATGTAAGTAAGATTACAAAATTGGATTGGACATCAGGCATGGCCTATATAAGTCCTCTCCAAGGTCAAGGTTTCAAATGTTAAGAATTGACAATGATTTACAATGACGAAAAAATTTCCTTATAAGTTACATTAATTTATAGTAAAACATAATAAGATGATATCTACCCTTAAAAGATTGCTTTAAAATTAGAACGTGGCATGACCTTGACTCAAGGTCATTTCTCTCTGTCCGCAGCTCCGACGGAAGACCTACTCGTTGCTTTGCAACGAGCTCGGCTCTAGTTATTTTAATATTTTGTTAAGTGATCTGATGTTTGGTGCTATTAAGAAATGTTTATCAATGTCAATTGTTTTTCATTTTCAGTGGACGTGAACTGTTTTGAATAATTTCAGAGAGGGATTCCTACGTATATCAAGGAAATATTAAAAAAATATTTCTCATATATTTGCATTTCAGTCGACATCAATAAAACCTTAGACGAGCTGATGGCGGAAGTCAAACAATCTAAGTATGACCAATTGCAACTGTCTACTACCGTGTCGTCTCTAGAGGTGTTCCGAATGAATGTGACGAATAACATGTCTGGTAATAATCCAGTAATTAAAATAAGAATATTTTATATAAAGAGATGAGTTAAATAATACAGAGAGGTTTTAACAGGTGATCTTCTTCTTATCATACATGTATCCTGTATTAATCTGAGTCACCAGTATCAAACCTCGGGCTCTAGACATTATGCTGACATTAGTGTTTCGGGCAAAATACAGGGCATGAATTCATTTATTAGATATGAAGTAAAACATGCAATTATTCTTATTAAAGAAATGTAATTTTATCATCAGTTCCTTATAATAAATGATAAAATTCAGCTATTATGCAATATCATTTTTAACATCATATGAATTAAAATTACCAGGTATGTGCGGAATGGTATTATTTAGCGTGTTAGAAAAGTTTTCTTTAAAAGTCACGTGGTTATATAGGGTATAAATAGTAAGATCATGCGGTAGCACGGCACTCTAAGCTCGCTCGCTAGGATTTCAAGATTACATGTAGTAAGGCTGATAGTGATGCAACTGAGTGCAATGAATTTGGGCTATACAGTTGTATTTATTAAAACGGTTATGTGTTTGCAATATATAATTAAATAAATCACTAGTGAGCAGCTTACCTACTTAAAATGTGTTGTGATTTATTCATTAAGCACTTCAATAATTCATATTAGGACGAACGAAGAGAGAGAGAATATAATGATGAATATGAATGACCGATTGCACATTCTAGTATATCACATTTGCCGTAGTCTTAATTCAAGTTCATTTAATCACAGATGATGACAAGAGTTGTGTTTTAAGAAAGGCAAATTCATAGGTTTTCCTAGGAAAGGAGAACGAAACTTCAAATTTGTAATTCTTTTAAAAATCCTCCAATTCCAATAATTAATATTTTTTATTGATCGAACACAATTTGAAATAATTTAAAAACCTTACATCTTGAGTTGAATGATTTGGGACATTTAACATCAATCCAGTCAATTGTATTTGTAGGTAAGTCAAAGAATGTAGCCTTTTCTGCCTCAGTGTCCTCCAGCAGTTCTTCCTGGAACAGTGGAACGCTCGTTTTTCCTCGTGCTATCACAAATGAAGGGAATGGATACAACCCAAGTAACGGAATATTTACTGCTCCTACCGCCGGGATGTACGTCTTCTTCGTGAATGTTCAGAGTTATGGTACACAACATATTTATGTAGACATTGTGTTGAATGGATCAACAAAAGTCAGAGCGATGGCCTATAGTTATAGTGGCAATCCTGATTATTACGACGCGGGTCCCAATCTGGTGGTGCTGACTGTTCAGAAGGGAGACGCAGTGTGGGTCAGACACCAGTCTGGTAACGGTTATAACGGTGCCCCAATTGCCACTTTCTCCGGTTTTCTCTTATAATTAAATTTGTAACAAGCTCAGTATGTTTACAATGAACATTGGCTATACAACAATGCTGTGTATATAAATAAAGTACAGCATCAATAAAAAAAATATGTCTCCACATGCTCACTTAATTTGCTTCAAGTTAGACTTTGTCCTAGCATCAATTTTATAAAAAAAAAAATGCAGCATTCTTGCGTATTATTTCATTGTATCTTGTGCAGATTGTGAATTTTAAAGAAAAGAAATATAATTAATTGTAGTAAAGGCAGACGTAGTTTTGTTGATTGTTATTTTTGCTACATTTAATTTCAATCAATATAGCTGGTCATGGGATTTAATAACATTGATATGGAAAAAATTTTAATGTATCATCAATAATGAAAAAAAAAGAAAAGAAAAGTACCTGGCAGAATCGTACAAAAGAAATGAAGAGGAATTTTAAAATATTTTTTAGCAAATGTGTTCAAAATTTTAGGGCTTTCATTTGATTACGAGAAAAAAAGGACTGAGTGACCTTTCCAATATGGGACCAGAAGGCGAAAATTCTTCAAAAGTGCTTTGATGATTAAAAATGTTCATTTTTAATCCATGCACTATAGAAAGTTATATTAATAATAGGTAATTTTATTATAACGGTCAATGGAGCCAGAATGCAAAATCGTAGTGATTCATATCTAGTAAGAAATTATTTTGATAAGTCAAATTGCACAAAAAATGATCAATACAACGTAAACAATATGCAACTTTTTATATTTTTATTACTGAGTATGATAAATACAGTGATTTGCTTTCAGTGTTGAGAATTACTGAGATTTACTTTGCTCATTGTTCCTGAAAATCTGAGGGCAATTTGATAAAAGGTTAAGAGTTGGGGTACACATGTAGACGTCCGATATCAAATCACTTTTTGAGGTGTTCCTTTCTAGAGTACACAGTATTAATATTCATGGCCAGCTGCCGAAGCCATCTGTAGTTTTTTTGAATATTATTTTAAATTGTTCAATTACACTTCCCTAATTTGGTATTTAAATCTATACAAAAAAAATTAAAGGTCAGAAGATCAAATAGCAGAAATGTCCATTCACAAGTAATGCACACATGAAAAAAAATATGAAAGCTTTGTCTCTTCTTTAGCAAGAGTTATGACCAAATGTTCAGTTCAATATTTTACTAGTGCAGGAAGTCAAAATCAGAGTAAATTCAGAAAGGACTTAAAACATTTAGTGCAACTAACTTAGTAAGCCTTTTGTATCATAAAAGTGGAAATATGTGCATAATTTCCTGATTATAAAGAAGTAAAAGTAAACAAAACTTATTAGATAAGACATGAGAACAAAACATTTTGAATGACAAGACATTCCCCCATATACTAACGAACATATTCCCATTGGACCCAGTGGATCCGTACTGATGACCGAAGAGACAGACCCCGATAGTGACAGACAGCTGATGGAATTGTTACTGCCATCAGTAAAAAAAACATCACCATTATCTGTTACACACATGTCCTTAACGAGGATATTAATTAATCTGATGGTGGTAGATATGTAAAGTTAGCTACTAGTAACTGGCTACTAGTAGCTGGCTACGAAAAGTAAGTAAAGTTGGCTACTAGTAACTGGCTACGACAAGTGGGTAAAGTTGGCAACTAGAAACTGGCTACTAGTAAATGACTTAAACCCTATAGAACCTTTTGTGTAAAATTATTCTATTTTGGAAAACAGATGTGGGTATTCTGAAGTAGCTGGATTTTTTTTTACATCCCTGATATCCACTGATATTGCTGGTAAAACAATGTCTTAGCTTTTCCACATGATCTGGCGCTGACATCACCAAGATGTCGTTAGTAATAAACTCAGCCATTTGTACCTTTTATGTAAAATTTTGCAATTTTGGGATAAAATGTTGTAGTATTGAAGTAACAGGATTTTTACATAGCTGATATCAACTGATATTGCTGATAAAAACAATTCCTTAGCTTTTCCATATGATCTGGCGTTGATATCACCAAGATATCGTTAGTAATAAACTCACTTACTAGTACCTTTAATGTAAAATTGTGCAATTTTGGGATACAAATGTTGATAATCATGAAGTAGCTGGAATTTTATATCGCTGATATCCACTAATATTAGTGATGAAAAATATCTCTAAGCTTTTCTCGATATTTGGCACTAAAGTTACCAAGATATCTTTAGAAATAAACTCAGCTACTAGTACTTTTTGTGTAAAATCTCTTAGATTTTACACAGAATGTTGCAATGAGGTTACCAAGATATCTACGAGGGGTGTTAGAAAAGTTCGCGGACAAGTTCTATTGTGAGCGCGCTATATCAACAAAACCGGTCAAACTTGGCAGATAAAATTTTTACCTTTTTTCTAATAAATATACAAGAATTTGGTGCTCTCCGGTGATTAATGAAAAATATACAGCTTTTTTATTTTGATAAAACTTGCTTCACGGAGCATGATACATTTTGGCACGTTTACATCACAAAGACACTTTATTAAAATTAAAAATTTCACAACTGTAGCGCAAAGAGATTCATGATATTTTACCTGCCGCTAAAGTATTCATGAAACGTCACTGGGAGACATTTTGAACTAAATTGGAGGGTATATGATTGTTTTAAAGCCGTTTATAAATGATCGATCAACGCGTAAAAACACAGCCAAAATTCGAAACGTCATTGAGCCTCGTGGAGCACTGCACTACGTAAAAATTGTGTATGCAGACTGGAAAATGTCTAAAAAGAGATTAAAATGTTCAAGATGTTGCCGGGAATTTCCTACACCTACAAAGGAAAAGTTTTCAAATGGTTGTAGCTTTATAAGAATGGAAGGATTAACATTTTGAATGATTAACTCCATCGATACTTCAATACCCGCATGGACGTTGTGCCTATATGGTTTTGCATAGTTTCCATACCTGGTCGATTAACTGCATTGACTTTTTAAGATCTCAATAATATCCGAATCAGTACAAAAGACATTATAGTAGAAAATTAACATATCTTGCTATAGATATTCAATTTTAAAGTAGAAAAAAGATAAGAAATATCTGAAGAAATGAAAGATTTATAGAACTGCGACAAAGCTTAACCGGTTGAAATCTGGTTGTCATGTCGCATTACGTCAAGTGATTGCTCCGTGAATCCCATGACCTCATAGTAAAAATCGTTGTAAATTTTCAAGATTTTATAATATGAACCTGATTTTTTACATACCAATAAACAAAATGTAGGAATTTATTCAGACATAGGTCATGCTTCACAGTACACAACAGATTTTCCGTAATTCAATGTGTCCGCGAACTTTTCTAACGACCCTCGTATAGTAATAAACTCAGCTTCTAGTACCTTTTGTGTAAAATTATGCTATTTTGGGATACAAATGTTGATATTCTTGAAGTACATGGATGATATTATCGCTTATATCCACTGATATTGCTTATAAAAAAATATCTCTTATTTTTTCCACATGATCTGGCGCTAATATCACCAAGATATCGTTAGTAATAAACTCAGCTTCAAGTACCATTTGTGTCAAAGTGTGAAATTTTGGGATACAAATGTTCATAGTACTGAAGTAGCCGGATTTTTACTTAGTTGATATCTATTAATATTGCTGATAAAAACTAAGCTTTTCCACATGATTTGGTACTGAAGCTACCAAGATATCGTTAGTAATAAACTCAGCTAATAGTACCTTTTATGTTAAATTATGAAATTTGTAATACAAATGTTGATATTATTGAAGTAGCTGGATATATTTTAATCGCTGATATCCACTGATATTGCTGATAAAAACAATGTCTAAGTATTTCCACATAATCTGGCGCTGCAATTACCAAGATATATATAGTAATAAACTCAGCTACTAAGTACCTTTTGGTAACGGTTATTACAGCAGTGGCCCTATAACCACCTTCTCTGGTTTCCTGTTATAGCTTGAATTATTTCGGCAGAGCCTCTCGTTTTGTACTTTTTAGTAAGTGACAGAATTATGAAAATCTTTGTCAAGAAATTGTCACTTATTTCGACAAGAGAATATTATTAAACATTTTATGAATGCTTCGTGTCGGAAGTTCATAATCATAAGTTGATACTGTAGTCATGTAGGTTGTTGTCATCATTTTCACGAATCCTGCAGGGCTGATACGGATCAATATCACACCTTTAGTAAAAATCTAGTGTATACATGTACAAAGAAACCCAAACCGTATAAGACAACAGACCGACCGTGTACATGTAGTCTGTGCATGATTATTTTCTTATTTTCATCTCCACTTAATGTGTTCTGTATATTTTATTACTAACTATGTAATAAACATATTAAAACATACCTTTTTCCACATCACATTCTATATCAGCCCTCGACCAATATCAGCCCTCGGGCCTTCGGCTCTCTGGCTGATATTGGTGACTCGGGCTAATTCAGGATGTGATATGGAAAAGGGTATGTTTAATTCTCTATATATTTCATTTAGTCAATATTTTTTTTAACAATTGTATTTAAGGAATGAATTTAATAGCTACCCATTTTATACGGTAGTATAAACTGGGTTGGGGCAGTTTACGCTTTATAAACCTCGAAGGGTTTATAAAAAAGCGTAAACTGTTCCAACCCAGTTTATACCGTATAAAATGGGTAGCTATTAAATTCATTCCTTATAATTTACTTTTCATTCAATTGATGTAAGAAAAAAAGATGATTGTTCCAACTAACTGACTTCAGTTTGTACACAATTTGAATGTAACGTCAGGCGGATTGATACGTTTTTGATGCGCGTCATTGTGACGTAGGCAACCCATTTTATACGATATAAAATAATTTTTTTATTCAATCAAATACATCTTTACAACCAGAATTAAATTATTTTACAATAAATCTAGTGTATATCGCATGTTTATTTTTATTAAAAATCAGAATGTAATTTTGTCTCAAGATATTTGAATATACAACTTAAAGTCATAATCAGGCAAACATTTTCTGTAAATCATATAAGTCAATTTTCATTAACAAATAGAGTAAGAAAGAATGTGTAAGAACAAAAGATTGAAAAATGTTGAATACATGTTCATTTTGTTTGAGAGATAAGTAAGTATATATGTTCAGAATTTGTCTTAGATTATCTCTTTTAGAACTAGTAGCATACAAGTAGCTGACCACTCTTAGATTTAGTTACATCTTTAAATAAGCTAAAAGCAGGCGACACATGCGTTCCTTGGAACACTCTAGCATATAATTCAAACCTATGGCCTGATATTCTCTTGTTGAGTAAACCTTTGGTTTCCCTAATATAAATTAGTCCAGATCCTCATAGTCTACATTCAATATAACTCATTCGGAGTCATATTTTCACCGGCCTTAGTATAAAAACTTTGTCCAGTAAGGTTGCTATAAAAGAAAATTTTTTTTATATCAAAATATCGCTATGTTTTGTAGATTATTTGAAAATGGAACTAATAAGGTCTGAAAATGACTTTTTAAAATATTTTGGATTGAAACCTCACAATCTTTGATTTTGCTCATTTTGTCTTTTATATAGTTACCACAGTTTATTTGTTCACAATCATTTAAATCATGTTTCAGTTGAATAAATGCTAATAGCCTTTTTTCAAATGATAATTGTTGTCAGTTTTATGAAGAATTGCAAGTAACTTGCCACCATATCTCTGTTTTGCTTAGTCACTGCTTTTTATCGAAAACAGTAGTCTTTCAATCATATTTACATTGTAATATTAATAGAGGAGTATGTATGAACTTTAGTGCAACTTTTCGGAGTTTATTTGTAAAATTAATTAAGAGTAAGTTTAGATTTGACTACAGATAACTTGGTCTACTTAATCAATACAAAAACAGTCCAGGCGAGTTTGACCGGTCGACAGGGAATGCTAACTCCTCATAGGTACCTTATTCTTCCACCAAAGTTTCTCGACGAATCTGTTTTCTGCTCTGTTCACAAATCAGTATTGTTGTTTTAAATGGAGATCGATCACTTTTAGTTATCTTATAGTTTTCATATTGCCATAGCTAATAAATGTTCCTTTTAAGAAAAATGATGCGGAGACTTACTTTTTTGTTTTATAGATGAAATATCACAGGATGTATTTTCATGAACTTTTCCTAATGTATTCAATAACGAATATATTTTCCTTAAAAAAAAAAAAACAACCAAGAACGAATTTACATATTCCCCATACTTTTATACTCAGTAATGTAAAAGGTACAGATATCGAACATTGATCGATCTAAAAATCCGAAATCTGATCAGAATCAGAATCTTTTTGTGCATTATCAATTTGGTAAAACTGGTTTAACTATAAAAGCACAAAACATGGGCAAACTGACCATTGAGGAAGGAGGGATAGCCATTGGAATGATGCTATCTGGATCATTCTTACAACACGTTTTACTCACTTTTATTTCAGTGTTTATTTTTTCCTCGATATTACTTTTTAAAAAATTAACAGCCAGTATTCGGTAAAAACCAATTAAAACATATTTTTCTATAGGTTGTGCGTCATTTTCATCGCAAACTTATCACGATTTGAAAGGTCTGAAGGTCTGAAAATGATCTGTAAAACAAAGTTTAATCTAACCGGTAGTGATTTGGATCTTTGTCTGAGGTCAAGGTTTCGCGTCACAACTAGATTAAAAGATTATTACATGGTCCTGTACTACTTTAGACCAACAACTTCAACGGTAAGAAAATGGCAACATAATGGTGCTCATGGCATTCCAATATCTTCTTAAACACTCTGAAGCATCCTTAAAGAGGGACACTTACGTGCGAAATGCCCAAGAGTATTGACCAAAAGGCATCTTTGTTATGCTCTGGCCTGCCAAACCCCGGATCTGAATCCAGTTGCACACATTTGGGATTTTTAAGGGGAATTTAACCCCCTCCACACAATTTTAACGGTTTAGAAAAATCCTTGCAGTGTGGCAGCAGATGGGTCAATCTCTTATTCAGGGGTACATTGTATCATGAAAATAGGGTGTCTTTCATTAATTAGAGCTAGTGGTGGTCTCACTCCATAGAAATTATTTTATGTGAATTTTCCGTTTTGAAGGTACATCATATCCTTGACGCTTTGCTTAAAAATCTGACGAGATACTTACATGAAAATTACGCAACATCGATCTGAAATATGCCTCATTAATCATGATTTAAAGAAAATATTTATTGAATGTATATGTATTTGTTCTTTATAAACTTAAAATGTTAGGCCAGTACTTAGAAGTTTGGTTCAATATGTAAACAATACCTCGTTGTCCTCTTGTTATAAAAATTATTGACTGTATTAACAACTAGTAATAGATACTGGTTATTTGCAATTTTTGAGTTTTGGACAGAGGAAGGGTTATAAATGCAGGACGTAGCAAATTTTGATTTTGAAAAAGTATTGTTCAATTTCCTCGATTACAGTTCTTTGTAAACAATAGTATAGAAACCGTCCAAATCGTTTTAAATGTCCCGAAGAATAATCTGGGATCCTGTATGTATTATGTAAATATTTTGGATATTTAAATGTCCAACAATCAAAAACTAGACCTAACTTGAAATTCTATTCCGTTATCGACATGTTAAGAGAAGCTTCTTCTAGGTGTATTTCTGGCTTTTCTCATTACATACATAATTCTGACTGAGAAGAGGATTGATAGCTTAACTTCATCAAATACAGATCTGAGAAAGAAAGTGGAACACCTCATCAATGCAAATCAGAACTTGTTAAAAGGATTTGAGGGTAGGTAATCATATTCTCCTTCTGGAACACCAATATATCGATATATAATCAGTTATGATATAAAATGTTACTTCATCTTGTCATTATACTAAAAATGAATATCCATCAAGAATTGCTGATTAAACTCCACAAGTTCAAACATGACGATTATCAAAAAGACACGTTGTTTTAATTTTTAGATATTTAAATGTGCTATTAAAAGAATATATTATTAATCTTAACATGGAATTTTCATTGAAACAATTATTTGGTATTCTTACTGGACTTTTTCGAAAAGCACTGACTTTACAGTTGACTGTTTACTTGGACATTTAAACCTGAGCATCTACATCAACGGCGGTCCGGAATTGTTAGAGGATAAGAAAACCTTTCTAGTTGTCATAGTAATGGTGTTAGGGGCACTTATGTGTAAAGGCCTGGATTTGAAGGTAGGATGGTTGTCATTTTCTTCAAGGACAACTTTTCTGTGCTTTGAAATAGCCCGTTATCTTCGTTGAATTGAATATTGAGCTTAATATCTATATCGTGAAAGAGCTTTCACACTCTGTCCTAGTGTGAGCGTAACTCGTCAACTGTAAAAGTCAGCGCTTCTCGTAAAAGCCCATTAAGAACAATATATAATGACCATTTTTCCCTATTGTGGAATACAATGATTTTTTTCTATAGCACTGATTTCTCTATACGATAACTACCTCGACATTATTTCTATTTTTTAGACTCGTCAAAGAATGTTGCCTTTACAGCTGGTACGACAGGTGCGGGAGGTACCGGAAGCGGAAGTACACTAGTATTTCCTGTGGTCATCAATAACGTTGGAGGTGAATACGACCCAAGTACAGGGATCTTTACCGCCCCTACAGCTGGACAGTACGTCTTTTACATTAGTGCTCAGGGCTATAGCAGTGACACATTGTATGTATCTATTGTACATAACGGAGGAGCCAAGGTAATGACAATGTCTGACGGGGGACGGGGTAAAGATTTCTACGATTCTGGATCCAACCTGATGACTCTAAATCTCCAACAAGGAGACAGAGTGTGGGCAAGATGCCATAGTGGGTCAAATTATTACAGCGAGGGAATACCCATTACAACTTTTTCCGGTTTTCTAGTTTAATAAATCTCTTTGTGTCCAGTGAATATCAGAAAGTTTTAAAGTTTTCAATCTGTCCTCAGTGGAAGTTGGACATTTGCCAGAATTCGAGGAACTTTTAAGAGCAAGTTTGCACTAAAATAAAGTACTACGTGTATAGATTTTTGAATGCCATTTAGTGTTGATTTGCTAATTCGGTTGGCGACGAAGCATATTGTACAAAACGTGTGCAAAAATAATGATAAATTAGATACTCGCTCGTCAATTAAGACATTTCAGTTTCGAAAAATCAGAGGTTATAAACTTCATGACGCTTCACGCCTGCATATTTCACGAAGTGCTTTGTAGTACATGTTGCTCATGAACTTTCAAAAATAAAATTCATACCTGATATTTAAGAGCCATTCTCTGTAATGACTTGAAATTTTATATAGGAGCTGTGGCACGCATAGTCTCAGAATTTCTCCAAACTCTCTATAAGAAAAGTCATTGATACCCTAAACTGAAATCAGGCAAAAATTGGTTGCTATGCTCTATAGTTACCATGGCAACATGTCTTTAAGTTCGAAAAATGGCAATTTTTAACATGTTTAGAGCCCCATAGTTAACATTTGCGGCAAAGCAAAATATGGCGATGACTGTTTCCAAAATTAGAAGGTCAGATGTCTCAAATGCATGATAAACATGTTTGGTAAATCAACTATTACAAACGTTACTATGGTAACAAATGTATTCAAAAGTTAAAAAAAATATTCATTGAATTTTATAAAGTCATACACGTAAAAATAAAAAGCAATTATTGGACGAAATGTGACCAAATAACAGAAAAAGAGCCTTGAAACATATACCAAGAACAAAATATGATATTTCATTTTGGTTGGCAATGGTTGCCAAGGTTTTTATACCACAGAGAGCCTTCAAAGTAACATTCTGTATGTTTAAATCTGATCCTATCTTTTAAAAAAGCACATTTCCTTATAACTAATGATCAATTTTTAAAGATGTAGGTGTGCTCCTAGTTTTCCCCTTTGAAAAAATTCAGATTAGATTCTTTAAGTAGAGCGTTGCTATGGAAATAAGCAGAAAATATATGCTTAAAAACCTTAAAAATATCTTCTTTCCTTGGATACGTACCCTTAAATGTAGATTCCCAAAACTTTTATGATTGATATTTATTAACAGCTTACCTGACTTTTAATTTTGACTATCATCCAATCTCTAAGTGGATGCAAGAAGTTGGCACACAGGGTTTAATATTGATATAAAGTTCACAAAATCGAACATTTTCCCTTCTTGGTAACCATAGCAACAGTGTTGTTTTCTTCATCAAATTTTATCAATATATGATATTCAACTTCAGTTCTAACAGACAACTACTATTCAAACTGAGTCCTTTAATTTGTTCCTTGATTATATGGCAATTTAATTCTTAATACAGCGAAAAATAATTCACTTTTAAGCACTGGTACTTTGTTTCCATGGTAACACTGCAAAGTAATAATTATACCCAATTTTTCTTATGGTTTTGGTGTTGCAAGGTCCTAAGGATGCATATTTGCCAAAGTTTTTAATTTTCATGTTTTTCCTCAAGACAGTAGCATTAACCCAATCTTAGTTACTAGTTTTGCATGGTTACACTGTGTTACCATGGCAACCATAAAAGTTATTTATAGAATAAATTGTTTATACCTAAAATACTTAAGGTCAAATATTTTCATTGTTTTTCTTTGAGTCATTGTTTGGGTTTTGACTTTATAACACCTATCATTAGTGAATAGGAGTGTTTTTCGGCATTTTCAGCATTTTAAATGTATTCCAAATGTACCCTTGGAAACCCAATTTACTTAAAGATATATTCTAAACAGTTTCTTTACAGTATAAGTGACATCAAGGTGTCATGTTTTTGTGAGAATGGTTTTTTTCCCTTTTTTTTCTATTTTTTTTTATTAAGCCACAGTCAAGATTTAAAGTGGCTAAAAATCTCAAAAATTTTTCAATTTCCGGGTGTTCCATAGCAACCAACCATGGCCAACGAAATTTTGTTTAAAATTTTTTTCTGGTGTCAAGTACTAAGCATGGGTGAAGTTTCATCAAAAAACGGTGCCATGGGTGGCAACGAAGTTAAGTGGTTACAGAGAATGGCTATTTAAAAATTACTTACAACACATTTTTTACTTCCACAACACTTCATGAACTATCATTTGAAAAAAAAAAACCCCCTTTTTAAACCCAAATTAGCAGCAAAAAAATGCTTGTTAGGGGAAAAGATCATTTTTGTACTTTATATGGAGAAATTAGGGGGAATTAAACAGAATTTTAAAAGTTAGATATTAAAACTTTAAAGTAATATACAAACATGTACCTGAATACATGTACGTAATGATCTGTTTGACAGATTGTTTTGATTACATCCTTTTCAATCAAAATGGAAAATTGTACAAAATGACATTGTCAGTGTTATTTGTAAAATTATATTGTTGAAAACCACTCTATTGTACACAGAAGTATCTGGGGTTAAAATTAAAAAAATTTCTTGAGTTTCTGATTGTTAATGTCTATGAAGTTTTTGGAGATCAGATCTTGTAGCAATTTACCAAAATTTCCATGTATCAATTGCGCTAAATTTATAGCAGATCTAGACCTATCTTTGTATTCATATGAAGCAAAATTTGCAAAAAAAAATATATGAAAGAAATAAAAAAATACATAGAGACTTTACACATCTGTTATTATTTGGATATTATATTACGCAAAGACGTTAATGATAACTAATAATAACGCCTTATGATAAAAGAGAAGACTAACTTTTCAATTGTCAACTTCCCCTACCTGTATGTAGCAATATATCCTTATCATATGCATATGGGGGGTAGTGTTCTCAGTTGATCGATACGCAAGAAAATGTTCTGCATATGAGTAATTAAGAATAAAGTCATTGACAAAGAAGGCAATAAAAAAAGGATATCAAGAGTCTTTTAAAAGCCTTTATGTTGCAAGTTCTGTGGTCGATACACTTACCTTGTCAGCAAATAGAATCCATCATTACATCAAATGATAACTGACTTTTTTACTATTAATTGTTATAGACCATTATTTACAAAATAAATGGCTATTTTTCCTTAAACTGTCCGAATGTCTACTTTAAAACTGACTTTTGAATTATTTTTTTAAGCTAAAAGGAAACGGGACATGCTAGCAGAGGGAAAGGGTTGAAGTTATTTAGGAAATTATATATGGAATATTTGTGAACATCAAATCATAACGAAGGCAAAATTACTAGAATGTTATGAATCCTAAACTGAATCTTTGACCATGGGTAATTCAGCTTTTCTAGTCTGCAAGAAGATTACATATAATGGGTCATTTTCAAAAAAAGTCCACTTTTTTGTCTTTTGATCAGAATGATAGGAAAACGTTTTTTTAGAGTGAATTTTTTTTTCCCGTTGGTTAATATACATGGTCATACAGCTTATAAGTTATTTTTATGATCATCTCCCAAGTGTTTTATAAAAATATTCTCTGCATTCCAAGTAAAATTTAACAGTAAAACCGTCACATTAACAAAAAATTTTTAACGCGCTTATTTAAATGAAAGGGAAAATTTCCCTGTGAAGATATGTACAAATTTTGCACCTCATATTAATTGAATTCATTTACAGATTAATTTAATTGATTTTTTATTATGCCGCCCACTAAATACTAGTATTGTGCATTTAACATTCAGGAAGTGACATGTCCTTAGTTTTGTCATCCCTGTTACCACAAAGAAAATGTTAAAAAAAAAGTTATCTCACTTTCCTAGGAATGTTTTCATGATCAACAATATATCATCATTTTCTGTTGTCTCAAGTTTATAAGCGCCATGATTTGAAAGTGAGTAAAGAAAGGGTTCAAAGGTCGATAAGTTTGTCTAATTGGTAGAGTATAATGTAAATATTTTATTTTACCTTCATAATATGCAAGTTCTCTTTAAATTATTTATTCTGCTAAAACAATCAGATTTACAAAGTTACAAAGAAACTTTTCAATGTCTTGATGATGCAAAAAGATACTTATCTAAAAAACCTATTTTTAAAATGTCCATCCTGTTACTGTCATTCCTGTTACCATTAATATGGTAACAGTAAGGAAAACTGGACTTCATATCTTGAGTTTTAACAATAAAAACAATTATTTTTATTTTTCTAAGAATATAAGTTTTAAAATCACATGTTAAAAAACTTCGTAAATTATGAAATTTAAATAAGTGCTTCAAAAAGTGCCATTATAACTTAAACTCACTCTTGTAACAGAATGGACAAAAATTTTAACAGGGGGACAAATTTCCTGGTATTTATATACCTATTTAAGTTTCATAATTTGTTTTTCTTAAAATAATGAAAAATTCTTAGTTTTGCAACAGCATTTAAAGTACCTTTAATAAACAAAAATTGAACTGATAGATATTTTAATAGCACTTTAGAATTAAATTTCGTAAAAGGATGGACATAAATGTCTTTTATTGTCTCAAATTTCCAGATTTGACAAAATCATTTTTTTTTTTCTACATTTATTTCTCTTTTCCTAACCAATAAAGTTAAAAGAAAGTCAATTTTTTTTTTAAAATGTAGATTTCATTGTCCATCCTTTACACTTTTTGTCCATCCTGTTACTGTTTTGTCCTTCCGTTACCCAGTCCTTACTGTTACCAGTATTTTTTCCAAAATTGCTTTGGGAGAGCTCCTGTTTAAATAACTTTCTGTAACTGTTTATTCTAATCACAAAAATAATGTACAAGAATGTTTTTTTCAACTATAGCATATAAACATTCCGCAGTAAGGCTTTTCATGAAGAAAAAAGATTTTGCTTCTGTTTGGTATATGGTGTTTGACCTGCTTTTAAACCTCATATATTAGATAATTCAAACATCTTGGCATTCAATGATAATTTTTTCATTTTTAACAGTATACAGAAGATAATTTGATGAAAATTTTGAAAAAAGTTTTACAGCTCTTTTTATGAAAAAACAGGAAGGACATTAAATTTAAATGACTAAGATAAAATGTCAATATTTTTTAAAAGAAATATTTTCTTTTAAAGCAGTGGATTTTATAGTTTATTACTATATTATTCAAATAAAGTTGAAAAAATCATAGTAAAACCACTTTCATTTTTCAAAATATGTCATTAAAAAATAGACTTTTTTTTAAAATGACCCATATATAGCTTTATAAAGAAGTCTTGAAAAAAGACACAAATTAATTTTTCAGAATATCACGGTCTATGTAAAAATGTATCATACCCTTTTAAGGCATTATTTTTTTTCCCTTAAACACTTCAACCTGGCAGTAGACGATTTTCAAACGCTAAAGGTATTAAGACCAATGCAGTGAATCTAAAAAGCACTCATATTTTGGGATAAATTTCCTTTTTTATAAAAAAAAAAGACCCCCGTCCCCCAAACCTCCCCAAAATAAAATAAAATAAAATTAAAAAAAAACGTGTTTAATAGCTTAGAGAGTGTCATAATAGATGCTTTTCTATTGACATAAATGTACATTTCAAATATTTTTTAGCTGGGTTTTTTTCTATAAGAATTTCTTTTAACTTTATGATAAAAAGATTAAAAATTAAAGAGGAAGTTGACTTACGTCAAAAAGAGTCAAAACAATCTAAATATTTGCCACGTCATGTTTAAATGAATTTGCATCTTGCGCATGTGTCATCAATAGAAAAAAGGTCAAAGTTTATATGCAAATGTATATAATCTCAATATTCTCTTGGGTCATTACACTTCTCTGATTTTCAAGATGAAGCAAGCACTACTGTTTACGTTTTTGTTTGCTTTTCTCATACAAATAAATGGATTGTCCATATTCACGGACGGCAGTGGCAACGTTCATCTTTACTGGACATGGTGATCCAATCAAAAATAGGGATCTTCCGACAGTTACTGAACCAAAAACAATCATTAGAATGTCACTGGTGAAAAACTTTCACGCTTTAATGAAAGACATGCTGGATTGAAGAAAAATATGGAGACATTGAAAACACCCCAGCAGAAAACAGACGTAGAAATGGCCGCCAAAAAACAGGGGGTTTGATAAACTTAAAAGAGAAAACCAAAGCTATTAAAACAGACGCTATGAAGAAATTTTCCATCTGTAACAGTAAATTTTACCAAAGTCGATGAACACTTAACAGGTTGTAGAACAACGGGAAAGGGAAAAAAAGAAGTATTTTGAGCAAACACTGGCAAGGGGGATTCAAAATCGAGGTTCGGTACTTGTCAGTTCTTTCTGGACTTGAATAAACACACTTTGGAAATTGACAAAAAATTTCCTGAAATGATGCAGGAAAAATTGAACAGTTATCTTTGAGATTGAACACTTCTGTGGAGAACTTGAAGGATGATATCATGACAACAAATAAAACAATGTTAAAATCAGTGTCCACCTGAAAACGTGCAAAGTCTAATTCAAAGTTCTATAGCCGGTAAGTAACATTCTTTTTTTTTTATAAACTTTTTAAATAGTATTACATCTTCTTGGACAAAATAATTCAAAATTTATATTTTTGGGAATATTTTCTGAAGTTTGATGTTCTCTCAAGGTTTTAGACTTCAAAGAAATGGATTGCTATTTTAAAAGTACAATATCTTTAAGGGGAATGTACAAGCCATATTGGATCAAATCTGGTGTAAAATAAGAAATACCAAGAATCGCTTATCTGTACCAAACTAGCCCAAAGTTACTCAAAGTGCCAATGTACTCATTCCCACTGTTAGAGACCAAAATAAAAAAATTAAGTTGATTTTGTTTTAATTAGGGGGAAATTAATCATGTTAGAACTGCGCAGCTACAGCATTAGGAAAAAAAAATGCATTGAAAATGATGTTAGTTCGATTTATTGATAATATGGCTACAACCATTTGTTTCGCTTTTTTTTTTTGTCATTATACATAATTCTTGAAAATTTGAATTTTCATATGGGGGTCTTCCTGAGGCCATGTGTTTATTTGTCCGCCATTCCTCGTCACACAGAGTTCACTAACATTGATTTTAGGGTAAAAACAATCTTAACAACATCAAAACATGAAATTACTAAGTAATAATCATTAGTTTATATAACTTACTACTTTTATTTGTTGCATCACATCGTATGATTAATAAAAAACCGCAATTTTTTCTCCAATCCAGCAAATCGGGGAAAATGTTCTGTTTATAGTCATTTCCTCGTTAATATATTCCCCTGAGTACGTGGTTGGCATGTGCAAAATCTGCTGTGGATAGATGCATTTATCACCATGATTATATTAATTTTTCATGGAACAAGTCTTGATAATTTGTTGGTTTAATAAAGCTAAAAAAAAAATTTTAAAAATGTCCTAAACATATTTTTACGGCGGGTCTTTTTTCTATGGCGATATTTTAAATGGGGTTCAAGGAGGATGCTTAGCTTTTTTTTTGAAAATGTAAACAAATTGTGGGTTTAAAAACAAACTGTAATTTCATGTATTACATTCGAAAAGTTGGTACATTTGTCTATTTTGTTTAGCAGTTATATAAAAAAAAGTCAGTGATAGGATTTCCTTCAACACCTACATAAATAGAGAGATTGTTTGCGACGACCCGCACATTGTATGGAGTAATGTTTGGACATAAAACACATCATGTCTATTAGTTGACAAAGTTGTAAGCTCTCGCAACATACAAAGTTTGATGAAATATATTGATTTGTTTCTTTGAAATTTAGAAGCGAGCATAATTTTGAAAGAAAGATCCATTGCATATACTATGTCTATCTTCGCAAAAAAACCCCCAAAAAATAATATAATAAAATAAAATAAAATTAAATTAAAAATGAAAAAAAGAGTAAGAGGTTATCCCCATCTGAAAATGCTATCTTTTATTTCAAAATAGTGCTATACCTTAAGAAATTTGGCATTACAATCATGTATGGGTGGAACATGTACTAGCCTAATAATTGTTAAGACCACTATTTATAAAAATATTTGGTTGCCCTCTCTCCCAACCTACTGCCAATAGAAATTGCCCGACTCAATTCTTTTTAAAAATATCCCCTTTCACGATATTTTTTTTTTTTTTTCTTCCGTCAATAAATATTTTAAATTTTAAGGAAAATTTTTTACCTATAAATAGGAACCCCAAAATTTTCCCCCTGAGATGGGAGGACCACCAAACGTCATTTTAAAGATGGTCTAAAATATTTAATTATGTTGATTTTTTTC
>NW_026928495.1:0-34933 GCF_032062105.1 Saccostrea cuccullata
CGGTGTTGTTCTCAAAGAATGTTTCGTATATGTGTCCCTTAAATCCTGATTGTTCACAAAGATTGCGATATTTTTTGTCAAAACTTGAACACTAACTTCAGATTCTGCATACCCACAGGCTTCTGCTTGTGTCTACCTACTTTTGAGTATTTACCGACCTTTTTCCTGTATTTTGGAGAAATATGCATTACTTTCTCCATCCGATGAGGACATCCTCTTTCATGAAGCTTTACATAGGAAGTGGTCAGAAATCAAGTGAGCTATCATTTAAATCTAAATTTACCTGGCACTGTCCATTAAGTAAAACATATACAGCTATATTCTTTTCTTCTCTCACTCTCTGGACAATCAAGTGTATGACGTAATCAAAGCAAATACATTACCATCACCTGGGACAGTTTATTAAGTTAACAATAGAGAAAATGTTTTAAGTAGGATAAAGTCCTCAAACTGTCCATTCTGTGAGAGAAAAAACTATTCTCGGCCCTTCGGGCCTCGAACAGTTCTTTCTCTCACAGAATGGACAGTTTTCGGACTTTCTCCTTTACTTAAATACGAGTGTTTTTTTTTTTTGGGGGGGGGTAATTATGGTAGGAAACAATCTTATTAAAATCAGATCCTCAATTCTCTCGTGTAGCGACAATAAAAAATAAAGGAGCGGATAGAGGATCTGATTCTAATCACAGTGCATGGGTACGAAAGATCTTTTTTAGGAGAAAAGACAAATATCTCTAGGGTGAATCACCTGGAAAACTTTTTTTTCGAAATTGTTCACAATTTTCGAAGGATTGCCTTTTAAAAATCTTATCTTTAGCACAATTTCACCTGACCAGTATTCTCCTTCAGCTTTACCAAATCCTTCCTTATAAGAATTCCAGGATCTATCAGGATCTATAAAAATCTACAGACCCTTCCATTCTCCGTTGAATGACCTTTTGTAAGAAAAAGAGGTTTCACTTATCTTCACAACCCAATGCACAATTCCAGCATATTGTTTACTGTCATTTTTTCTCTTTGTAAAAATGAAATGTTTTCATTTATGCAAAAGTGACGATGAAGAGAAAACACTCCACTAAACATAAAAATGTTTTTCACTACAGAACGTTTTAAACATTCTTACTGTCCATCCCCCTCCTTCAGTAGTCATATCACAGTAAGCCAGTTTCTTTGTCTTTAAGTCTGGGTAGATGACATACACGCCATTTCTTCCCTTTGTATGCGGGGTAGATTTGAGAATAGCTGAACAATCCCTTGACTTTAGTATGTCTGTAAAAAAATGCATTTGTGTATTTGTTATAACCATAATTAAAAAAAATCAACAGATATATTTTTTTAGAAAGTCGGACATACAGTTCAACTAGTTCTAGCATTTTTACTTAAAACTAAGACTTTATTTCCAGACTTTGATACTTACTGAAATGTTTCCCAGTGAGTCTGTAGTGGGACAGAAGAGAAATGTCCACGGAGACCGGGGTGTCCACTTTGACTGAGGTGTTCAGGTGCTTCCAGTTCCAGGTAGTTAAAGGTAGTAGGGATTGAACATTTCCTACAATATAATCTATACAGTGTAGCAAAAAAATGCGTCTACATAATCAAGCTTAACATTAAAATTTTGATATGATTTGCAATTTCATAACATAAAAGTTACCTTTTATTTGGGAATGAGGTTCAAAACACAAAACTGCTGTAAAACAAAAGATAAACCAACCCAGAGCGTCAATACCTCTAGACGATACCATGATTTTGATGGGCTTACAAAGATACATTCATTTAAAATTATAAACATTATTGTCATGATTAAATTGTAATACGATATCGTTTTCCTGACAATATACAGTTGTATAATAAGATGCTTTAATATTAATACTGTTTTGAAGTACATTGTACAATGATAATATACAGTCGTATTTTGATTTTATAATACTAAAGCCGTCAAAAAATGTACTCCTAATTTGGACACGCCAAAAACTTTCCAAGGATAATGCAAGCTCAATAACTCTTTTTATACGCAGAGCATTCCAATGTTCATAAAAAAATTAAGTGAAACTTAATTCATTTATTATACTACAACAAAAGGGGACAATCCAGTCTTTCAGTGAACATTTTTATTGCAAAAAGTCATGTCTGGGTAAAAAGTGCCCTCATTCCCCGATTCTAGATCCCTGAATAAATACATGTATATAAAGTTTTTTCTTCCCTCTTACTGTGTTTTAATTAACTCTTTCTTTTCCATTTTTACGAAAGTATTGCGCATGCAAACTTGTGTATTTGAAGATTACAAATCCCTTATTCCAGAGTACTCATCCCAAGCAGTACACGAACCGTTGGTCTGCAGATGGTCATCATTTATTTGTTTTTAAAATGAGAGGAATTAAGACGCTTAGAAAATCTCAAATAATGAATTTCGCTTTCATTTATTACTGTAAGTGTTATTAGTGTATTCAAAATTTTGCGCAATCACTGGGTATGGCGTCATCATAAATAAGCGCTACACGTGACCGTTCAATGTATTGTAAGGGTTAAAAAAAATCCAACCCAGAAATTTCTTTAAGCAAAATAAAAATCCCCTAATTTTCCCAAACGTGAAAAAACCTGTTTCATGGGGGGGGGGGGGGGGGGGGAACTGGGCGTTAACTTTCAAGCTCCAGACCAATTAGTTTTCAAACAAATTTCATATAGATCTGTGTTTTATTTTCGAGGAGGGGTCCGCAATTTTTAGGCGGGGGTTCCAAGGTTACTTTTACTTTATTCAGTTGACACATAATTAATAAATCTGCAAATTCCAGGGGGTCGTATACCTTCCTCCCCACCCACCTCCAGATCCGCGTACGGTCATCTCGTTTGTCATAGTGGAAGTGAATGTATTAATTATCTAAATTCTATTTACTCTACTTCTCGAAAAAAGCTAAAAAAAAAAATTATATTGTATCTTTTACAAGCATATCGTGAATTCGAACGTTTATTCCAGTGAAAAACAAGCCCATGGGCCACATTGCTCAACTGAGTTACGTTGGTGACACCATTCTTCACCAGATTTCCTCCCTTGTAATACCTATTGTGGCCTCGCCGTATCCCCCCAGGTCACAATTTTAACAATTTAGAATTTACACTACCCTATGATGCTTCTAAATAAGGTTCAGTTTTTCTGTCCCAGTGGTTCTTGAAAAAAAAGATTTTAAAAGTTTTTCCTATATATTTCTATAAAACTTTGATTCCTTATTGTGGCCCTGCCCAACCCCTGGGGGTCATGAATCTACACTACCCGAGGATCCTTCCACATAAGTTTCAGCTTTTCTGGTCCAGTGGTTCTTGAGAAGAAGATTTTTAAAGTTTTTCCTATATATTTCAATAAAACTTTGATTCCTTATTGTGGCCCTGCCCAACCCCTGGGGGTCATGATGTTAACAATTTAGAATCTACACTACCCCAGGATGCTTCCACATAAGTTTCAGCTTTTCTGGTCCGGTGCGTCTTGAGAAGAAGATTTTTAAAGTTTTTTCCTATATATTTCAATGTAAAACTTTGTCATAAATGTGAACAGACGGACGGACGACGGGCAAAATGTGATCAAAAAAGCTGACTTATAATGTGTATTATGTAGTTGCAGGATACGTTTCAGGTCGTTGCTAGCTTTTAACGGCTTTTAAAGGATTCAGATTAATTATCAAAAATATTTTGGAAGATTATACTTTCTGCACAACGTTCCGCTATCTATTCTGAATTTCTTTAACAAATAAAGTTATTATAACTTATTACTAGTTTCACAGAGCCTCGTCCTCGTGCATGATGTTGTTTTTTTCTCTCTCTCTCTCTTAAGACGTTCAACAACAAATATCAGAGTATGATGACAAACAGATATTTCAAAGCTTTTTTAATATTTATTAATTCACTTTTAGTAACTTTTAAATTTTGGGTTTATCATCATTTTTG
Source organism: Saccostrea cuccullata (assembly GCF_032062105.1). Lineage (NCBI taxonomy): Eukaryota > Metazoa > Mollusca > Bivalvia > Ostreida > Ostreidae > Saccostrea > Saccostrea cuccullata. The sequence goes on from NW_026928495.1 coordinate 3,931, forward strand.
CAAACTTCAAGGAACGCTCATTGCCAAAGTGATACCACAGTACACTGTCCCATGTTTTGACTGCAGACTTGTGGTATAGTCCATTTAGGTCGGATCTATCACATTAAACCACCACGCTGCTTTCCTCGAGACAGCACAGGAGCCACGACTGGAGTCTTTATCTTGGTTTTTCGTGGAAAACTTTTTCCATTGTTGTTTTTCTTTATCGATAAATACAGACAATTTTCTCATTCACTTTTTCATATTGAATTTTTTAACAGATGTAATGTTTGCAATTAAAATAGGCTCTCGATGGCCTCCCAGCTTTTTGTTATCGTATTTTTTTTTATGAATCAACAATATAAAAAAGTCACGTGTCTTTGAGATAAGAACATTTATTTAAAGAAAAAAGCAAACATACCCGCAGTACCTCTGTATCAATCAACTTCCAACTTGTATTCCTGGGACTCGCCTCCGAGGGAAAATATTGAGTACTAGTATTTGGCAAATGCTTTTTTGCCTGAAAAATTCTGAAGATCCACCCTCTGTAGTCATATCGCAGTAGACTTGTCTATGTGTCTTCAAGTCAAATCATCAATCACATACTTAGGACGAGCTTATGCTGCTTTACTAATGTGAGCAATTCAACCTTGATCATTCCGGCAATAAAGGATACCCTTTCTATAAGGCCAAGACTGGATCTCGGCCTTTCGCGCCGACAATTTCGGACACAGACTCAGGATCCAGATGACTGTGATAGGAAGCATTATCCATCATGATGACTGAATTACCCGGTAGGTTAGGGAGCAACTGCTCAGTGAACCACCTCGTGAAGTTTCCCGGGTTGAGTTCATCTCATCGTGATAATCTTGAGTGCCAGTTTCCGTGAACATTGGAATGCTAGAAGCTGTTCTTCTTTGTGATGGCCCGCCATTCATGATTGCCTTTCAAAGGTTATTCGATCGCGTGGAAATTCCGGCGGTAAACATCTTTTCACAAGAGTATGTGGGAAAGACAAATCCCTTCTCCTCCACAGGAAGTGTCCTGGTTAGCGAACACGATGTCTTTGGTGATGCCATTGAGTGTGAGAATGAAAATGTTCTTTCAGACTCGGCTGAGAATCTGAGAATATTAAGCGCTGCTGATGATTTGGAAGACCAAGAGGATGATCCAGAGATTAAATAGTTTATTAAAATATTTTATTTCAAAATTTAAAAAGTCACTACTAGAAGCCACTGTCTGATTTACCGGGCCAGTCTGGCGAATGTGAGGAATGTAGGTTCAAAAGCACGATAGGGATGATCGTATTTATAGCTCACCTGAGCCAAAGGCTCAAGTGAGCTTTTCTGATCACATTTTGTTCGTCGACCGTCCGTCCGTCTATCTGTAAACATTTTACATTTTCGACTTCTTCTCTAGAACCACAGAGCCAATTTTAACCAAACTTGGTACAAATCGTCCTTGGGTAAAGGGAAGTTTAAATCATTAAAATGAAGGACCAAGTCATTTCATAAGGGGTGATAATCAAAAAAAAATAGGGTGGGGTCATTAAACAAGAGGCCCATGTGCCACATCGCTCACCTGAGCACATGGGCTAGTTAGAAAACACAAATCGGCTCAGTATTGAAAAGTTTACTGTTGGGTGAGGGGGGATATGAATATTTTATTACTTGAGAATGTCACTTTATCAATAAAGCATATACATTTCATGACTAATTTCACCATACTTGAGAAGAAGAGTTTTAAAGATTTTTCGTGTATATTTCTGTACATTTCTATAAAGATTTGATTGCCCATCATAGCCACACCTTACTCCAGGGGTCATGATATGAACAAACTTGAATGAACTCTAACTGACGATGTTTCCATATTAATATCACCAATTATAGCTTTGCTGATCTTGAGAAGGAGATTTTTGAAAGCTTTTTCCTATGTGAAACTTTGATCAGTCATTGTGGCCCTGCTCTATCCTCAACAAACTAGAATCTACACTACCTGAGGATGCTTCCACATTAGTTTCATCTTTACTGGCCGAATGGTTTTGAAGAAAAAGAATTTTAAACATTTTTTTCTATATACTCAGTATTCCTATGTAAAACTAAAGCAAATTGTGGCCCCACACTACCCACGGGGGTCATGACTTGAAGAAACTTGAATCCACACTACCTGAGGATGCTTCCACTTAAGTTTCACCTTTCCTGGTCCAGTGGTTCTGGGGAAGAAGATGTTAAAAAAAATTCCTATACATGTATATTTACTATGTAAAACGTTGATCAGCCATTGTAGCCCCATCCTACCCCCAGGGGTCATGATTTGAATAAACTTATATCTACACTACCTAAGGATGCTTCCACGTGAGTTTTATCTTTCCTGGTCCAATGGTTCTTGAAAAGAAGATTTTTAAAATATGCCATTAATTTTTTCATAAATTCACAATTATCTTCCCTTGGTAATGGGCTTGGCCTTTCATTTGAATAAACTTGAATACCCTTCACCCAAGGATACTTTGTGGCAAGTTTGGTTGAAATTGGCCCATGCAGTGGTTCTTGAGAAGAAGATGAAATTGTGAAATGTTTACGACGACAACAACGACAGACAACGGACAAATTTTGATCAGAAAAGCTCACTTGAGCCTTCGGCTCAGGTGAGCTCAAACATCTTCTCAAGAACCACTTGGCCAGAAATGCTGAAACTTATGTAGAATCATCCAGGGGTAGTGTAGATTCTAAATTATACAAATCATGACCCCCGAGGGTAGGGCGGGGTCACAATAGGTAATCCAAGTTTAACATTGAAATATATAGGAAATCTTTTCTCAAGAACCACTGTGTCAGAATAGCTGATATTTATGTGGAAGCATTTTGGTATAGTGTACATTCTAAATTGTTCAAATCATGACCCCTGGATGTAGGGTCGGGCCACAGTAGGTATTACAAGGGAAAATATGTCGAAGAGCAGCAAGGCTAAAGCTACTCAGGTGAGCGTTGTGGCCCATGGCCCTCTTACTTGAATTGTTATGTTACACAAAAAATACTTTTATAAAGTCTCTTGATTTAGGATTAGCTTACATCTAAAAAAAATTGTATCTTTTCACTGAAAATATCATCCTGTAAAAGAAAAATTTGACATTTTATCTATACTACCTGTTAACAAAGAGCCATTGGAGAAGAGTGTATTAGTCATAAAATGTTAAGATCAACGAAACTAAATGTTGTTAAACCTCTGTCATTATTGTTTAACAGTTCATTGAACGACTGTGTTTTTCCTAAAAAGTGGAAATTATATAGCGAATGTAATCCCTCTGTTTAAAAATGATGATCCTGCGGTTTTATCTAACTATACACCAGGCTGGTTTCTTACATGGTCACGATATATCAGTTGCTAGAAACATATGATAACATTGTTTAAAGTATTGATGAGGGCAAATCTTGCTGTATGATTTTTTGTGACTTGTGTAATTCATAAGCCCTTTGACCGTGTCTGGCACAAAAGACTCTTATATAAACTAAACATCTATGTTATAAAGAATAATATGTATTGTTGGTTAAAAAGTCATTTAGAGAATAGAACAGAACGAGTGATATACAAAAATCTGGTATCCCCATCGGAATCCCTTTATGCCGGTGTCCCACAAGGCTCTGTATTAGGTCCATTGTTATTTTAAATTTATGTGAAGATGTAGCTGATAAGATGCCAAGCTTTTGTAGACTATTTGCTGATGATAACAGTTTGCAGTATGCATCTAAATGTGTCAAATCTACAGAAAGTCATCTGAATAATGATCTTTTATCTCTTGAAGAGTTGTCTAAAAATGCTTACTAAAATATAATCCCTCAAAAACTAAGGTTGTAATTTTAACACAAGCAAAAACGAAGAACTTCCAAAACTCCTATGAAAAAGGTACCCGAAGATGTTTATGGGTTTGAACATATTCTAATTGGCTATCTTGGAAATAGGCTTGGAACCGCTCAGCGATAGACGCAAGAACCAAAGATTAAATACCATGTATAAATTTCACAATGATTTAATACCAGATTACCTATCTGAGATTATACCTTACATGTGATGTAATGCTTCCGTATATTCAACACGAAACTTTCGAAATTATAGTATATCTGTATGTATGTGGAAAACTTACAAATCATCATTTGTACCAACTGCAGTAAATGAGTGGAATTCTTTATCGCTTGATACCAGACTTTAGAGCCCTTTGTCTGCTCCGCCTTATTTTAATTTTGGAAAAAGACGCAACAATATACTGCATACTAGGCTTCGGCACAACTGTGTGCTAATCGTTGGTTTTAATAGGTGTAACATAAGGATATAGAGATAACGAACAGTATTGAATCTCATAGTCCATTGAACGATACAAAATAGGAGCAGAGCAAACACGGACCTCCCAAACATCAGAGGTGGGATCAGGTGCCATGGAGGAGTGAGCATCCCCTGCTGACCGGTCACATCCGCGGTGTGCTTCTTGTCATGATCAGGAAATAACAGGAAAATTCGTCGTCAATTCAGTGTATAAATAATGGACTACCAATTAGTGAAATGATATACTGTATTTGCTGACAAGGTCATTGTATCGACCATAGAACTTACGAAATGATGACTTTAATCGAGACTGCTGATATTCTTGTTTCATCAACTTCGTTGTCAATAATTTACCTCGTTTTAGAAATGGTTCATAAGTAGAGCATGCTCTTGCGTATCGAATCAACTGAGATAGATATATATACTCCTTATGCAGGTGATGAAGGTATATTGCTGCATAAGTAAGGGAAGTTGACGATATATCTTGTCCATTATGCTGTTGTGGTAAGGTAGAAGATACTATACAATTATTGCTGGTTTTTGAGGTCAATACAATGATTTAGCCATCTGAGGAGTACAATATTCACCGAGCCCGAAGGGCGAGGTGAATATTGTACTTCGAAGATGGCTAAATCATTGTATTGACAGAAAAAACAGCAATAATTGTTTTATTATATGATTCACTGATAAAATAATACAGCTCATTACTTGTTTGCATTTTATTAAGTCCTAGCCAAATACAAGAGAGAAGCGGAATTAAAATGTGAATAAACCTTACCTGTCGTATCAATTTGAAATGTTTTTTTTAAATCAATTTTAGATGCCATGAAAGAAATATATAATGTCAGTCTTTTTTATAGGATAGATTTTGAAAGGAAGAAGTATTATCAGGGAAAACTGACTGCCAAAAAGTAAAAAACAAATTGTTGTTCAGTACAAGTGTTGGAGGGGCAGTCCCTGCATCCCCTCTTACCACCCTCACCTAAGATATATATATATTCGCTTATGTTTTGTTCACATGAAAATAAAAATCATAGTCGTTTAAATAGCTTTCTAAAACAATTTGTATCAATTTGGAATTTCCCAATCTATTTTTAGATCAATGTAGAGGAAATAAATCCTTGTATTGACCTGGAACGTCACGTGCAGGTCAATACAACGTAATATTTTTCTAACATAGTCGGATCTCAGCCAATCAGAGAGATGGAAATTATTCAATCATATAATAAACATCATTATTTTTTTTCTGATGCCCTAACTACAACCGAGGCCAGGAAAGATTTTTTCGATAAGACTGGTGTAGATTCTACAGAGAGAGAGAGAGAGAGAGAGAGAGAGAGAGAGAGAGAGAGAATGGCAGTTGCTAGCGCTTAAGAGCTTTTAATTTTTTTTATGATGTTTAAAGTTTTAGACTAATTGTCAAAGATATTTTGGACGCCCATACTTTTTGTACAACTGTCCGCGTCCTATCCTGAATTTCTTTTAACCAACGAAAAGTCTTTGTTATTATTACATGTACCTACTATAAGCCTGGTTAGATTGTTTGTTCTTTTAAGACGTTCAACAGCCAATATCAGAAAATGATGAGATGTCAATGAAACACAGAGAAATCTTTGATTTTATTTATGCAGTCATTTTATTGACTTTTAACTTTTCGGTCTGAACATCATTTTTGAGAACATCATGGAACGGGGCTCATTACCGAAGTGTTTCCACACTACAGAGGCCTACGATTTAACAGCAGACGTGTGATATGGTCCGTTTAGGTCTGAGTAGCTACAATCTCTAAACCACCACGCCCCTTTCCACGAAACAGCACAGGAGTCACCATTGGAGTCATTATCCTGGTCTTTAGTGGAAAATCCTCTACCATTGTTATATTTTAAGCCGTCTCCTTTAAAACAATATTTATTTACTATGAATATAGTCTTATTACAAAATAAATGCAATGTTAGCTATTAGAATCGGCTCTTGATAGCCTCACTGCTGAATTTCTGCTATAGTTTTTTTATGAATCTTTATTTAGGGACATAGACACAGTTTCAACTAATTTTTTTTAAAAATCAATCTTTATGTGTAGGGCCTACAATTCTTAACTAAGACAATTCTAATGATCAGCAAAAATTTGAACATAATTTGTTGTTTTACAAAGGAGATACAGAGCTTAAAATTCTTCATAATGTAAACAAGCTTTTAACATATACAAAAATATCATTTGGATTTGTAACAAAACTAGATTCGGCAGATCACTAGAAACTGTCTAATTGTATTTAGAATTAACTTCTTTATTGAAAAAATCTGCTTTGAACGAACATATATTGCTATTTTTAACCTTTGTAAGCAAAAACATGGCACAAGCCCTGTATACAAAAGAAAGGTTTGGAACTCTAAATCTGTTTTGTATCTCGACAACTGAAATTCAAATAGATATGATTGATTGAATGAATAATGTTTAACGCCAAGTCGGCAATTTTTCAGCCATTTTTCGGCGGATCAAATAGATATCATGGTGAACCTGTTGAGGATCGAATTTGCAGAGTTTGCTTTAGAAATAATTGTGTACTTACAGACGAAATTCATTTTATTACATTGTCCTTTGTACTCTGAATATCGATCAAAACCTTTTGAAAACACTGGCATTACTCAAATGTCGTGGTCGGATATGGATTTACTATGCGTAGAGCCTAATTTTAAATTATCTTAGACAGGTTGCAAAGTACTTACTGTATTTTTCATTTATGTGAAGACAGTCCTTTATGTTCAGAAAATAAAAATCTATTTCAGCGTCATTTTCATCTTACAATAATTCTTAGAACAAACACTACCAATCTAAGCATTCAAAATGCATAATTATATATTTATCACAATTAGGCTGCTTTTTATGCACTTTTTTCTCTTAATGTTGAGCTCTTTATATATTGTATTTCAATTTTGGGTTTGAAGTGGCATATAGGCCCCATGGGCCACCGGGTGTTGATTGCTATATTATACTGTCTGTAAAAAAAAAAAAAAGAATTTAACTATGTACAAATGTCACTATAAAAATAAATTACTAACTAACTTATCAATCAAATTCATGTGTTTGTGAGTTAATTATTTTTTTTTTATTTCGGCTTTCGTGTTATTTATAAATCAAAATTTGTAATTGTGAGTTTCTGAGAAACAAACATACCCGCATTGCCGCTGTATCCGTCAACTGTCAACTTGTGTTTCTGGGACTCGCTTCCAAGGGAAAATGTTGAATATTTGGCAAAAGCTTTTTTGTCTGAAAAATTCTGAAGATCCACCCTTAGTTCTTGTTTTGTTTTTGTGGTGAGTGAATGAATTACTTCATTTCCTTGAAAACATTGAAAGACTTAAATCATTTTGTAGCTCATTTAACCACTTAGTCAAACTAAACCTGCTTCAGTTTGTAAGCTGAAAATTAAATACGAGTGGTTTTTTTTTTTTGGGGGGGGGGGGGGGGATAATTATATATGGTACGAAACGATCTGCTTAAAATCAGATCATCAATCCCCTCGTGTAGCAACAATAAAAAAAATAAAGGAGCAGATCGAGGATCTGATTCTAATCACAGCGAGTACGAAAGATTTTTTAGGAGGAGAGACAAATATCTCTAGGGTGAATCACCCGGAAAACTTTTTTTCGAAATTGTTCACAATTTTCGAAGGATTGCTTTTAAAAATCTTATCTTTAGCACAAACTTACCTAACCAGTATTCTCCTTCCACTTTACCAAATCCTTCTTTATAAGAATTCCAGGATCTATAAAAATCTATAGACCCGTCCATTCTCCGTTGAATGACCTTTTGTAAGAAAAAGAGGTTTCACTTATCTTCACAACCCAATGCACAATTCCAGCATATTGTTTACTGTTATTTTTCTTTTTGTAAAAATGAAATGTTTACTTTTATGCAAAAGTGACGATGAAGAGAAAACACTTTACTAAGCTTAAAATTGATGTGTTTTTACACTACAGAATGTTTTAAACATTCTTACTGTCCATCCCCCTCCCCCTGTAGTCATATCGCAGTAGGCTAATTTCTTTGTCTTTAAGTCTGGGTAGATGACATAAACGCCATTTCTTCCTTTTGACTGTGGGGTAGATTTGAGAATAGCTGAACAATCCTTTGGCTTTAGTATGTCTGTAAAAAAATGCATTTGTGTATTTGTTATAACCATAATTAAAAAAATCAACAGATATTTTTTTTAAAAAGTCGGACATACAGTTCAACTACTTCTAGCAATTTTACTTAAAACTAAAACTTCGTGTACAGACTTTGATACTTATTGAAATGTATCCCCGTGAGCCTGTAGTGAGACAAGACAGAAATGTCCACGGAGACTGGAGTGTCCACTTTGACTGAGGTGTTCAGGTGCTTCCAGTTCCAGGGAGTTAACTTCAGCAGAGACTGAACATTTCCTACAATATAATCTATACAGTGTAGCAAAAAAATGCGTCTACATAGTCAAACTTAACATTAAAATTTTGATATAATTTGCAATTTCAAAACACAAAAGTTACCTTTTATTTGGGAATGAGGTTCAAAACACATAACTGCTGTAAAATAAAAGATAAATCAATCCAGAGCGTAAATACCTCTAGATGATACCATGATTTTGATGGGCTTCCGAAGATACATTCATTTAAAATAAATATTTCAATTATATACATTATTGTCATCATTAAATTGTAATACGATATCGTTTTCCTGACAATATACAACTTTATAAAACGGTGCTTTAATATTAATACCGTTTTGAAGTACAATGATAATATACAGTCGTATTTTGATTTTACAATACCAAAGATATAAAAAAAATGCACTCCTGAGTTGGACACACCAAAAACTTTCCAATGTCAATGAAAGCGCAATAACTCTTTTTATACGCAGAGAATTTTTTTAAAAGTCAAACTTTAAATTTTTTTATTATACTACAACAAAAAGGAACAATCCAGTCTTTCAGTGAACATTTTTAATGTAAAAAGTTAGTCTGGGGGAAAAGATTCAAGATCCCTGAATAAATACATGTCAATTAAGTTCTATCTTTTCTCTTTATGTGATTCAGTTTACTCTTTATATTCTTCGTTTTATGAAAGTAATGCGCATGCAAACTTGCATATTTGAATATTACAAATCCTTTATTTCAGAGTAGTCATCCCAAGAAGTAGGGGAACCGTTGGTCTGCAGATGGTCATTATATTAATTGTTTTTAAAAAGAGTGGGGTTAAGACGCTTAGAAAATATCAATTTAATAATGAATTTTGCCTTCATTTGTTATGTGTAGTAGAAGGAATCTATTGTGTACATATTTTTTGAATCCAATATCGCAAAATCAACACCCCAATGGGAGAAGAAATCAACGGTTTAACATGCACCTCACTGCATGCTACGTTTTTGTGTTATCACGTCTTTTATTTTTTTCACTTTAGATTGATCCAAATAGGCTTTCTTTCTTGAGTATCGAATCAACTGAGAAAAATAAACATCGTTTGCAAGTGATGAAGGTATACTGCTGCATAAATAAGGGAAGCTGACTGTTGAAAAGTTAAAGTCAACGGGCACGATTCCAAGAAGTTTTCAAGGATCGGGGGTGGGGTTTCATCCCAGTCACACACAAAAAATTCCGACTCAGAAAATTGTTGTCAAGCAAAATAAAACCACGTCTAATTTCCCAAATGTGAAAAACCTACCGGGTACATTTGTATTTATTGGGGATGGGGTGGGGTAGGGTAGGGCTGTGTGGAGAGTTACGCGTTGACCTCCAAGCTTTAGACTTATTACTTTTCAATTAAATTTCACATAGATCTGCGTTTCCGACGAGGGGTCCGCGGTTTTTTTTTTAGTGGGGATAGATTCCAAGGTCACTTTTACTTGATTCAGTACATAAATATACATATTAAATACCTGCAAATTCCAGGGGGTTGGTGGTGGGTTTTGGGTCCTCCGACCCACCTCTAGATCTGCGCATGGTCATCTCGTTTGTCGTTATGGATGTGGATGTTTTAAGTATCTAAACCTGATTTACACCACTTCTTGAAAAAGCTCAAAGTATTATATTGTTCGTATCTTTTACATATTTATATGTGTATAACGTAGTTGCAGTATACGTTTCTAAAGATACTCTGGAAGACCACACTTTCTGCACAACTGCCTGCATTCTATTCTGATATTCTTCAACAAATGAAAATCTTCGTTTTTATAACTTATTACTAGTATTACAAATCATCCTCCTCCTGCATTAGGTTGTTATTTTTTCTTTTTATATAAGACAACCATTATCAGAAGATGATGAGATCTAAATGAAACACAGAGATATTAAATGTTTTATCATTTATTCATTCAATCTATTCATTTTTTAACTTTTGGGTCTGGTCATCATTCTTGCAAACTTCATGGAACGGTTGTCATTACCAAAGTGTAGCCATACTACAGAGGCCCACGATTTGACAGCGGACTTGTGGTATGGTCCGTTTAGGCCAGAGTTACTACAATCTCCATTCCACCACGTCCCTCTCATCGACGCAGCACAGGACCTACCATTGGAGTCATTATCTTGGTCTTCAGTGGAAAACCCTCTCCCATTGTTATATTTTAAGCTATCTCCTTTCAATACAATTTTTTTTATCTATTTACTATGAATATAGTCTTATTAGAGAATAGATGCAATGTAAGCTATTAAATTCGGCTCTTGATAGCCTCGCTAATGAATTTCTGCTTTCGTATGTTTATGAATCAAATCCATGTGTTTATGATCGAATTGAAGTTCTTTATTGAGAAACAAACATACCTGCAGTGCCGCTGTATCCATCAACATTCAACTTGTATTTCTGGGACTCGCTTCCAAGGGAAAATGTTGAGTATTTGGCAAATGCTTTTTTTCCTGAAAAATTCTGAAGATCCACCCTCAGATCTTGTTTTGTTTTTTTGGTAAGTGAATGAATTACTTCGTTTCCTGGGGAGGAGAACATTGAAACACTCTATTTATTTTTAAGTAAAACTAAACGTGCCTCTTGTATCAGTTTCTAAACTGAAAATAAGTATCAATGGTTATAGGGGAAAAGATCATCATATATGGTATGAAATATTTTAGCTAACCTGAGCCAAAGGCTTCAGTGAGCTTTTCTGATAAAACTTTATCTGTTGTCTGTCATCGTCGTAAACTTTCACATATTCATCTTCTTCTCAAGAACTGCGCAGCCAATTTCAATCAAACATGCCACAAAGTATCCTTGGGTAAAGGGGATTCAAGTTTGTTAAAAAGAAGGGCCATGCTCTATTCCAAGGGGAGATAATTATGAATAAGTGAAAAATTAATGGCATGTTTTAAAAATTTTCTTCTCAAGAAATGGGCCAGTAAATATGAAACACATGTGGAAGCATTCTCAGGTAGTGTACATTCAAGTTTGTTCAAATCATGACCCCTGGGTTAGAGTGGGGCCACAATGGGTGGTCAAGGTTTTACGCAGGAGTACATAGGAAAAATCGTTAAAATTCATTACATGAAAAACAAAGCCATGATTTATCATCAATATAAACGCATCAAAAAGGTAATGTAGATTTAAATTTGTTCAAATCATGACCAACCAGGAGAATAGAGAAGCCATTCAAGTGTAGAATAGTTATAAAAAGGAATATATAGGATATAATGATAAAAATTTTCATCTTATAAACAGCAAAGCCATTATGTATCATATTGATTTAAAAGCATCCATAGGAAGTATAGATTTAAGTTTGTTCGAATAACCCCCTCCCATGAACCCATGTTAAACATTTCAATACTGGGCTGATTTTTGCTTTTATCTAGCCAGTTGCTGTAGTGAGCAATGTGGCCCTTGGGCCTCTTTTTTTTGTTTTGGAGGAGAAACAGATACATTGTATCTTAGGCGAATCATTCAGAAAACTTTCTTTCGTCTACATGATCTATGGTACAAGCTTACCTAACCAGTATTCTCCCTCAGCATTACCAAATCCTTCTTTATAAGACTTCCAGGATCTATAAAGATCTACAGACCCGTCCATTCTACGTTGAATAACCTGTTTTAAGAAAAAGAGGTTTCACGTATCTTCACAACGCAATGCACAATTTCAGCATCTTGTTTACCGATATTTTTCAAGTACAAATAAAATGGTTTTATTTATGCAAAATGGCGATAAAGAAAATCCTTCACTTAAGATATATGTATATATTGAGAATTATTTTGATTTTTCTTCTAAACAGTACAGAACGTTTTAAACATTTTACTGTCCATCCCCCTCCCTATGTAGTCATATCGCAATAGACCAATTTCTTTGTCTTCAAGTCTGGGTAGATGACATAAACACCATTTCTTCCTTTTGTATGTGGAGTAGATTTTAGAATAGCTGAACAATCCCTTGACCTTTGTATGTCTGTAAAAAATACATTTGTATACTAGTCGTTATTATAACCATTATAGTTTTTAACAAAAATCAACAGATGATTTTTTTAAATGTCGGACATACAGTTAAACTACTTCTACTAATCTAGCATTTTTACTTAAAACTAAGTCTTCGTGTACAGACTTTGATACTTATTGAAATGTTTCCCCGTGAGCCTGTAGTGAGACAAGACAGAAATGTCCACGGAGACTGGGGTGTCCACTTTGACTGAGGTGTTCAGGTGCTTCCAGTTCCAGGGAGTTAACTTTAGTAGGGACAGAACATTTCCTACAATATTATGGATACAATGTATTGGAATAGCAAAAAGTACATTTACGTAATTAAAATTAACACTGAACACTTCCTACAATATTATGAAAATAATGTAGATTTTTTGATAAAGCGAAAAGTTCATTTAGTATTTACATAATTAAACTTAGCATTAAACTTTTTTTTATAAATTATAAATTATATTATACTTTTTTTCATTAAGTTTATACGGTATTTCTTCATGAAAGTTACCTTTTATAAGGGAATGAGGTTCAATACACAAACTGCTGTAAAACAAAAAACAAAACAGCTCTGTGCATAAACACTCATAAATGAGACCATAATTTTTATATTTGCTTATAATACAAAGATACACTTATTTGAAAATATGTCTAATTATATGCATTTTTTGTCATTATTAAATTGTAATGCAATATCGTTCTCCTGACAATTATGGTAATAAAAACAGTATTATATATAGACAGAAAATTTTTATTTCTTCACGAAACACAGAAATACCCGATTTTATACATTATAGATACGTACATGTATATCTATATATACTGTAAAACAGAAAATGTGCGTTATTCCAAATACTTTTAAAAGTCTTAATATATTAGTAAAAAGATGACTGTATTTCCAAAATAAATACATAAGTTAATAAATTCTCGCTCTTCTCTGTCTCTGTATATGTGTTTTGACTTCCTTTTACTTTCAACTTTTTTTCCTGAAAATAATCCACATCTAAACGTTTGTATCTGAAGAACTACAGATCCCTATCCTCCCATGTACTCGTGCCAACAATGAGTGAATCGTTTGTCTGCAAATGTGATAATCATATTTGATTTTTAAAATGGAGTGAGTAAGACGCTTAAAAATTTTCGAAAGGTGAAAAGATAAGATCAATTTTATAAACATTAAATTTATGATATAAGTAGCATACAGTATAAGGAATCAATAGCGTACATATTTTCACAATATCCAATGTCATAAAATCAATGTCTGAACACGTACATCTGTATTCACTACAGGCTACGTTTGATTAAAACTATGACTGGAGCACTGACATCATCGTATTCACAATATCAGGGGGCCTGTGTCCACTTCATGTTTTGAAAGTTCCTGGGAATGTGACATCAGAATCCTTATATAATTTCAGCGAGATTCGTAGAGACGTCTGACGTCAAACCAAAATTTTGAGGCCCTAAGATTCTCGCTGAATCTTTTATAGTGAACATGAAAAATATGAATATAAGTATTCTATAATAGTTTTGTATATCTAGCAGTAACTAGCTTTTAAATTTATCATTAAGTCAAATGCTGACTGACGTTTTTCATTCTTATTGTTAGACCATTATTTATACACTGAATTTTCTCGTCATTTCTCAATCATGACAAGAACCACACGGTGGGTGTGACCGGTTAGCAGGGAATGCTCACTCCTCCGTGGCACCTGATCCCACCTCTGATGTTTTTGAGGTCTGTGCTTGCTCTGATTCTATATCGTATTGTTTTATGGTCTTTTGATCTTGAATACTGTTCGTTATCTCCATATGTTTCACCCCCTCTCTCTCCTACACGAGTGTCCAAAATAGACCGACATCTGGCACCAAATTAAAATGCAAGAATTCCAAAGTGTCAGGGTTCTGTGTTTTTTGGAACACTAACACAGATGCGTATAGTCCCGAAATCACAAAACCTTAACATTGTGATGATGGTCTTTGATAAATGAATAAATGTAATCTTTCTCACTGGTACTTGTGGAAAGGAAAGATAGTATGGAATGATTATTATCCAGTTTTTCCCGACTTTTCCTGTGGTATTGTTAATAAATAAGTGTAATACATGTAGATATAATTGTGAAGAAATATCCAGCAAGCCCCGGGATTGGTATTTTATCGGGGAGGGGGTGTTCTGTCTATAAATACCTGTGTTAATTCTCTTAATACTCTTAAATGACTTGATAAATGTCAGAGTATTTTAAAAGATATACATTTAATGATAAGGAATTGTTTCATATTAAGGATGGGATATCTCAGCTAAAAGAGATGTATCTTCTATTCTGAATTTTTCATTTTTGATTCTTTTAAGTACATCCATAAAAACTTTTTCCTGGGCCAAGTTGTACATTTATTACATTTTTACTAGTGAAATATTACATAATTTATTCATTGAATAAAAGTGATATCCTGTCACAGTTTGAAAGGATTTCAGAAGTGTAGTAAAACTCTCGATTTTCCTTCCCATAATGGAGAGTCTGTAGTAAAAATAATCTTCCTTGACCTGATATAAGATAGAGAAACAGAAATAAATCATTCTGATATCGCGTAACACATAAAATACTGTTTTTTTTAAAAGTATCTGATTCGGGGATCATAACTTAAAGATGAAAAAAACCTAATATTGTATCTTTTCCCAGAATATTATGTGAGATTGGACATGCTCATTCCACTGAAATAGACTTAAAAATGGAGATTTATGCAATAAACAATATACAGGTTCGAGGGCAACATGCGATTAAAAAGCCTGGAAAACGTCAGATATTTCGGACTAAGTCAATAAATGTTCTGCTATACCTTTCATTTTAAATATCTTTTTGACATTCATAAATCTTGAAATGTCTTCTGTGATGTAAACCTCAGGTCCATTACTGTTCAACGATATAAAGCTCCGCCTACTGTGAGAAGTAAGCGGTCCCACATATCATCGACACTTCGACAGGTCTAACATCTCAACCATCGGTCAAACATCGATTTTTTTTATGCCTGCTCAGTAAAACATTAGAGATGTTCAATTTTTTTGGTATAGATTTGTATAAAAACATTTTTTTAAAGGTATAACATACTTATGCCGTCTTTCAATATATATGTTGACGGAATGGGAACATTCAGGAATGTAAAGAGAAAAAAATATCTGAATTCCTGGAGGTTGGAAAAAGTTTTTAAGCCATTCGGCTAGAAGAAGACAATCAATTTATTTTAAAAGAAAGCCTAGCTTACATAAGTTCTGCTGCGTCTTAATACGACAGAATTTTTACACGGGAATTAATAATTTACGACGACCTGTATGCACAAGTTCATGATAATCTTGTCCCGACCAGATGTGAGGAAATCAGTTCATACACTGTACAATAGATGGTTTTCCATTGAGGCGATTAAGCAAGTTTTATTCCCCATGGCCGCCATATTGTAGGGCAACATTCCCAGATCCCTTCATTATTCAACCAAGTTCAATTTGTTAACTTGTTATACTGGTTACTAAGGTAAAGATAACATTATTTTTCGTATGAATATATGTTTGTTAAAGCCTCTTTTAATTCATTATTTTAAGATTTTAAATATTTTCCCCCATATATTTCTGGCATGCATGTTTCAAATTGATTGCTTAAAGAGGAAAATTCACTGCTTTGCCCTACAACATGGTGGGTAAGGGGAATAACTCTCGGGCAGAATAGGAAGGAAAACCAGAGGAAAACCATCGATAAAATTGCACATGTACGTAACTTTGAAGCTCAATAGTATTTAAAAAAATATGATGTTCAAAGTTTTAGATTAATTGACAATTATATTTTGAAATGTCATGTACTCTTTGCATAAATGTCCATGTTCTATCCTAAATTTCTTTGACCAATGAAGAGAGAGAGAGAGGCTCATACACTCTCACCATCGGCTCATATTTCATTTTTTGTCTGAGTTTTAGTTTTACACGAATTGACAACTCTGCATAGGAGATTGATGAATTGCTTCGTTATTATAACCTACTATCAAAATGCCTAGTACTCATGTATTAAAAGTTATTCGAGGATGATAGATCTCAGTAAAACACACAGACTTCAAATCTTTCATATTTATTTATTCATTCTATTCATTTTTTCTAACTTTTGGGTCTGATCATCATTCTTGCAAACTTCATGGAACGGTTGTCATTACCAAAGTAATACCACAGTACAGAGGCCCACGATTTAACGGCGGACTTGTGATATGGTCCGGTTAGGAGAGAGTACTGACAGCTTTTGAACCACCACCCCGCCTTCCTCTCGACAGCACATGAAATTCTATCAGAGTCATTATCTTGGTCTTTCGTGGAAAATCCTCTGCCGTTGTGATATTTTAAGCTGTCTCCTTTGAATACAAACGTTTTTTTTCATTTTATTTACTATAGATATACTTGTAGTTTAACAAAAATCAACTATTCAAAACGATAGCCTCACTGCTGAATTTCGGCTTTCGTGTTATTTATGAATCAAAATTTGTAACCGTGAGTTACTGAGAACCAAACATACCTGCAGTGCCGCTGTATCCATCAACTGTCAACTTGTACTTCTGCGACTCGCTTCCAACGGAAAATGTTGAATATTTGGCAAATGCTTTTTTGTCTGAAAAATTCTGAAGATCCACCCGCAGTTCCTGTTTTGTTTTTGTGGTGAGTAAATGAATTACTTCGTTGCCTTGGTGAAAACATCGAAAAACCTTATTTATTTTGTAGCTTATTTAACCACTTAGTCAAACTAAACGTGCTTCAGTTTCTAAACTGAAAATTAAAAATAAGTGTTTTTTGGGGAGGGGGGATAATTATTATATATATAGTACGTAACAATTTGATTAAAATCAGGTCCTCGATCCGCTCCTTTATTTTTTTCTTACTGCCGCTACCTCTTGTATCAACAATAAATTAAATAAAGAACCGGATCGAGGACCTGATTTTAATCATAGTGGGTACCTGTCGAAAAATGTTTTTAGAAGGAGAGACAAATATCTCTAGGGTGAATTACCTGGAAAACTTTTTTTTCGAAATTGTTCACAATTTTCGAAGGATTGCTTTTTAAAAAAAAGCTAAATCTTTAGCATAATTTTACCTAACCAGTATTCTCCTTCAGCATTACCAAATCCTTCCTTATAAGAATTCCAGGATCTATAAAAATCTACAGACCCGTCCAATCTCCGTTGAATGACCTTTTGTAAGAAAAAGAGGTTTCACTTATCTTCACAATCCAATGCACAATTCCTGCATATTGTTTACTGTTATTTTTCTTTTTGTAAAAAATGAAATGTTTTCATTTATACTTAGGTGACGATAAAGTGAAAACACTTCACTAAACATAAAATTGATGTGTTTTACACTAAAGAGCGTTTTAAACATTCTTACTGTCCATCCCCCGCCCTCTGTAGGCATATCGCAGTAGGGCAGCTTCTTTGTCTTTAAGTCAGGGTAGATGACATAAACTCCATTTCTTCCCTTTGTATGTGGAATAGATTTTAGAATAGCTGAACAATCCCTTGATCTTTGTATGTCTGTAAAGAAATACATTTGTGTATTGTTATTATCATAAACTGAATAAAAAACAACCCATGAAAAATTGCACAAAAAATAGAAAGTTTTAATTTACTAATATTGATACTGGTATTGAGTGGTTAAGAAATTTTATTTAATTGATTAATTTAATTCATTTTTTTTTTTGGTAGCAGGGATCAAAAACAATATCAGGCATATAGTTCTATCTTGCATTTTTATTTAAAACTAAGTCTTCATATACTGACGTTGATACTTATTGAAGTGTTTCCCCGTGAGCCTGTAGTGAGACAAGACAGAAATGTCCACGGAGACTGGGGTGTCCACTTTGACTGAGGTGTTCAGGTGCTTCCAGTTCCAGGGAGTTAACTTTAGTAGGGACTGAACATTTCCTACAATATTATGGATACAATGTATTGGAATAGCAAAGAGTTGATATGATTAGCAAATTCATCACATAAGGCCAGGTAAAATTAATCTTTAGATTCTCATCCTAATTTGCAAAAAAATTGGGGCGGGTGGGCGGATTTTATTTTTTATATTTTATAATTGTTAATTTATATATAGGCCTAAGTATCAACAAAACAATGGACGCCCCGTACACATTTTTTCATTACCTTAATGCAAATATGAATAGATTTAATTCTTTTCATATTCTTTTAAATATTTAAAGAATTTTTTTCTTTAAAAGTTAAATATTTATTGTTAATTAACAAATTAACAAGTACAGATTATACGGCACACCCTGAACAAAATGAGGTGGGGATACCAATAAATTGTGTATGAGTGACTTCTTACTTTGCAAATTCTATATAAATGTTCTAATAATTATTCTACTGAAATATCTAGCCCTTCTCTTAAGTCTGTCTACGATGTTGTAGATTTTTTTTTTATTTCAAAGCTAAGTCACACAACTGGAGATCGTTATATATAACTTGACTTTCCTCGTCTATTTTTACTTAGTTACAATCTCTCTACATACTTGCTCCTGCCAGTGATGGTATCTATATGTGTTTATGCTATTTTTTCTTCTCTGCCTTCTCTATACTGACAAATTATCTTTTCCTTACACATTTAAACTGCTTTTATTGCCGATTTTTCTCCATTCTTCACATGGCGTTTTTGCTATAAACGCGAATTTTAATAAGACGGGAGATAACTCTTAAACTTTGACCCAAATTCTTACTGAATAAAAATACAAGAAAATACCCAAAAATCAAAATAAAAAACATCGGGGCGGGACATTTTGAGATGGGCGGGCGGGGATGAGAATCTAAAGATTAATTTTATATGGCCTAAAGGTTACCTTTTATTTGGGAATGAGGTACAAAACTCAAAACTGTTGTAAAACAAAAGAAAAAGCAGCCTAGAGCGTAAAGACCTTTAGATGATACCATGATTTTGATGGGCTTACAAAGATACACTTATTTAAAATAAAATTTTGTATTATATATACATTACTGGCATCATTAAATTGTAATACAATATTGCTTTCCTGACAATATACAGTGTAATACGATATTTATTACCGGCCGCCAGGAGGCGGTCGGTTATATGATATGAAAGTTTTAAGTCGCTGTGCGTTTCTGCGGAGTTCACAATTTAAATAAAAATATTCAACATTCATATCGCCGGCGAATCAATATTAAACAAAGATTGTGTAAATGTTTAGGAAAAAGCACAATAATCATGATAATCGTAAAATTAAATTTTATAAATAATGGGGTAAATATTTCATCCAATCCTGATTGACAAACTCTGATATAACTGAAGTGCGGAGAAAATTAGTACGAGTGTTAGGCATAGTCTAAAACAAAGACCGCGTTGTAAATCAACAATTTTACTTTCTCTTTTTAAAACAGGATCTGCTGTATTTATTTGAAATGAAGTGTATATTTAAACATTTCCTATGGATGTTTTTCAAAAATATGATGAAATATTGATTTCTTAAAAGCAAAGAATATTACGACACGTTAGTCCAGGAGACTAGGATAGAGCGCGTTTTACAATGTGCCAAACATTTTCCCGCCACATCTCAACACCAAAACAAAGAGATTGAAAGAGAAGAAATGTAGTGGTGGATCTAGAAGGAGTTGGGGGGGGGGGGGTAACATCCTCTAAGAGAGAGCGAGGAGCCCCACATTTTATATATTTGTTGCGTTTTTATTAAGGTAAAACTATAGCTAAGTTTAAACTTTAGTTTTGTACGTTTTGTGTAAAAACTACTTAAACAGCAAACTCACCTGCAGAGTTCGTTAAGTTGTACCAAACTGAGTGCAGAGACGCAGAGGACTATGCACAGTTTATATTGCCTATACATGTAATATTGTACATGCATTATGCATGAAGAAAATCGGCATTGTCGCATGCATTTTTTTTTCGTGTCACGAGGATATTTTAACAGATAAATATAAAGAAATTTAAAAAAAAGAAGCAAATTTCAGTTTCTGAAATAATTTCAGCAGTTATATATAAATTGGTTTGCGGCCGATTTTTGACGCTTGCGTCAATATGTTTCTTGTAAATATACTGTTTTGAAGTACAATGATAATATACAGTCGTGTTTTGATATTATGATACCAAGTCGTCAAAAATGTTCACTATTACTAGTGCAATTTCTCAATATTTTTCAAAGTCAAATTTTATTCATAGGTAACCGTATTACTTTATTTTATTATACTACAACAATAGGGGCCAATTCAGTCTTTTAGTAAACATTTTTGTTGTAAAAAGTTATGTCTGAAAAAAAAAGAGTCCCCCCTCCGCCGATACTACTTCCCTGAATAAATACATGTCAATAAAGATCTTTCTTCTTTCCGTGTTTTTAACTAACTTTTTTATTTTTCACTTTTTATGAAAGAAATTCGCATGCAAACTTGTGTATTTGAAGATTACAAATCCCTAATTCCAGATTACTCATCCCAAGCAGTGCGCGAACCGTTGGTCTGCAGATGTTCATAATTTATTTGTTTTTAAGACGCTTAGAAAATCTCAAATAATGAATTTTGATTTCATTTATTATGTGTTGTAGAAGGAATCTATTGCGTACAAATTATTAGAATCCAATGTCGCATAATCAACGGTTTAACATGCACTTCCGTGTTCACTGCATGCTACGTTTTGGCGTCATTATTCCTTTTAATTTTTTTCACCATACTATCGATCCTTATAGCTTTTCCTTCATGCGTATCGAATCAACTGAGAGATATAAACCTTGTATGCAGGTAATGAAGGTATATTGCTGCATAATGAAGTGAAGCTGAGTGTTGAAAAGTTAAAGTCAATAGGCACGATTCCAAGAAGTTTTCAAGGGTCGGGGTGGGGGTTCCATCCCAGTCACACACACACAAAAAATACCAACCCAGAATTTTTTTGTCAAGCAAAATAAAACCACACCTAATTTCCCAAACGTGAAAAACCTACCGGGTATTTAATGGGGGATTTGGTGGGGTAGGGCTGTGAAGAGAGTTATTCGATGATCTTCAAGCTTCAGACCTAGTACTTTTCCATCAAATTTCATATACATCTGCGTTTCCAAGGAGGGGTCCGCGTTTTTTAGTGGGAATGGGTTCCAAGGTCACTTTTACTTGATTCAGTTCATGTATATACATATCAGATAACTGCAGATTTCAGGGGGGTTGGTTGGTGGGTGTTGGGCCCTCCGACCCACTTCTAGATCTGCGCATGGTCATCTCGTTTGTCAATGTGGAAGTGGATGTTCTAAGTATCTAAACCTGATTTACAACACTTCTTGAAAAAGCTCAAAATATTATATTGTACGTATCTTTTACAAGAACATGGTGAACTCGAACATTTCTAGTAAAAAAGGATTTATTTACATGTGTATTACGTAGTTGCAGTATACGTTTCTAAAGATACTTTGGAAGACCATACTTTCTGCACAACTGTCCGCATTCTATTCTGATATTCTTCAACAAATGAAAATCCCTCGTTTTTATAACTTATTACTAGTATTACAAATCATCGTCCTTCTGCATTAGGTTGTTATTTTTTCTTTTTATATAAGACAACCATTATCAGAGGATGATGAGATCTGAATGAAACACAGAGATATAAATTGTTTTATCATTTATTCATTCATTCCATTTTCTTTCTCTAACTTTTGAGTCTGATCATCATTCTTGCAAACTTCATGGAACGGTTGTCATTACCAAAGTAATACCACACTACAGAGGCCCACGATTTAACGGCGGACTTGTGGTACGGTCCATTTAGGTCAGAGTATTCACAGCTGTGGAACCACCACGCCGCTTTATGCACGACAGCACAGGATTTACCATACAGGTCATTATCCTGATCTTTAGTGGAAAACCCTCTCCCATTGTGATATCTTAAGCTGTCTCCTTTAAATACAATAATATTTTTTCCATTTATTTATTATGAATAGAATATAATAGAATTTATTATCAATCAGGGCCGATTAGGCATAAACATATAACATATATAATTACATATAAACATAATAAAGTATTAGACAGATTACAACATGTGGTGAAGAGCAATTCTTCTATTAAGTATATATATATACTGATATATATGTTGGTGGCATTTTTAAGTTTCATATATAGACATGCATGATGGGTTGTTGTACAAAAAATGTGCATAAGTATTATTCATGGTATACATATATATGTAAATATATACATATCAAAACACATAAAACCATGTTTGAAACATCAACAGGAGGCAGCAAGGGTCGGTGGTAAAGGATATACAGAATTCCACTTCTGCCTCATGTAGAATAAACAGACATAAAATTTATGGAGATAAACATATATTATATAAATAAATAATACATTGACACATGTGTTAATTAAATTAAACTACAATGGACAGCAAGAGTCGGTGCGGAAGGATAGTATATTGTTATTATACATGTATTAAAGTTATCCACTTCTGTTCAATGTAGAGTATATAATACAACACACATATCAACAACACCTTTAAATAGTGTAGCATAATTATCCAACTAAGGTACTTCAAATGATTTTGAATTTGTCGAACTATACATGACTCATGAATTCACACAATTTGAACAGCAAATCAACATCTTCACAGTTCATTAACCATAAAAATTGGTTATTTTTTGACAAGCTATTAAAAAGATGACACCTCATAGATATCATGGATAGTAAATTTATTCTTGATTGACTATGGCATGGACAACTTAAAAGAAAATGTACTTCATCTTCTATCTTTTCTATTTTACAATTGGGGCATATTCTCTCTTCTCTTGGAATACCGTAATGTCTACCTTTTTCAATCATCAGATTGTGAGAAGATATTCTAAATTTTGTTAGAATCTTTCTTTTTTCAAACTTTCTTAAAATTAATAAATAAGGTTCTAGCCCAAAGTTCTGTTTAATTGTGCAATAGGTGTCCAATTTCCCACAATTACTTAATTCTTCATTCTTTTGATGCCATTTTTCAAGAAAATATTAATTTAGAATGCATTTACAATGATATTTAATACCCATTCTCTGTAACCACTTAAACTTTTGTGGCACGCATAGTCACAGATTTTTTTTAAATTTTGCTGGAAAGTACCACCTCATAAACTACTTCAAAAAATATAGTTAGATCATATTAATGTTGAGTAGTTACCATGGAAACGGTGTCTAAAGTTGATTTTTTGTGAAAAAATGCAATATTTGGGAAAGTTTTTTAAAGAAATGCGGCTACTTCAATTCATGTTACTCACAGAAATAAGAAATATAACATCTATCTTTAAAAGGCATGTTAAAACCTTGTTGGTATGCTCCCTATAAATATGAGAATTCTTTGAATAAAATAGCAGACAATAACTTTGAAACTGAATTATCTCCCTTTGATAATTGTGAGCTCTTTAGTGAGAAAGATAAAAAAATCATTTAATTTATACAAAAATGACTGGAAGTTGTTTACATAATGTCAGCATACAGCTCTGTATATCCAGGAATTCAAGTAAAATCAACTGTTTTTCCTGTTTATTTAATTTGCATACAAATTTTAGCCTCTGTTTATATCCTACATGCAAAAGAATAATTTTGATATGTGAAAAATGGTGAAATGTACAAGCTAGACTACATAGTAGTTCAGGAAATCAGCTCTGTACATAAGCATAAGTCTCAAGGTCTAAGGAGTTTCAAAACGGGATTCAAGATAAACTTGAAATATCAGAATTACTTGTATTATGAATTTGTTTTTTTTAAAAGAATTACTGTGTCTTACGATCAGTCAGAGTGATATACTGGAGGACTGCAATGAATACGGCGTTAGAAAGCAAATGAATTTTTAAACTGAATATTATCATAGAGACTAAAAATTTTTAAAAAACTGAATATGTCCTTGGCTGAAAGGGAAAAAAAATTATACTGAATAAAAGCTACAATTCCCATTCACAGGTCATTATTTAAAATTCAGCAAAATTTTTTGAAACCCATGGTATAATACATATTATATTTGGGTTTTAAAATTGTTACCTATACAAGCCCCCCCCCCCCCCCTTCCTAAATGAAAAAGAGTTTGGGCATTTTATATATTGTTTTTTTTTCTTTGCTCTTAAGACTTTTTTCTGTGAAGAAGAAAATTAATAATTTTCCCTAAAAAACATCTTGGAAATAAATGATATGTCCTGCCATGAAAATAAACCTAACTTAACCCCCCCCTTCTGGATCAAAGGTCGTCCCCTAACCCATAGTAAACGCAGCCATATTATGTAGTTTTTAAACAGGATAAACAAGTATAAAATGTTTTGTTACCAGTCAAAAATATCCTTTTGATGATTGGGGTAGTTGCATAGAAATACAAATTGTCTGTGAATCAAATTTAAAGTTAACGGTTTATCATTTCTCTAGACTAAGATACATTATGATTTAAACTTATAGCAATACAATATTAAATCTGTCTAGCAGTATTTTATTAATAATGAAAATAATTTTCTGACCCCCCCCCCCACATAAAAAAACAATTAATTAAAGCACAATAGCAGATTATTCGAACAGGTCCAGCAGATGTTTACAACAGATTATTATAAACTTTGGGAATATCAGATCTTTTGCGTAGATCAAGGCATATTTGTGTTGAAATATTTGCCATCAACATCGCAAAAATCTCATTTTTTTAAGAATGATATTTCAAAGTAAATTAGATTTTTCCGTCAACTTCTCTGAAAAAAAGTCACTGGAAAACACATTTTGACTGTCACTTGAAAAGCTCGGATTGTTAGATATGGTTTAAAAAATGTACATTTAGGAGCAAGGGATTAGTTTACTAAAACAACAAAAGAGTGTCTTTACATGCTTGTAGCGCAATTCTCTACATACAAGAAGTCTTGCACTCAATTTGGAAAGTGTATAGTCGTCCAATATTCTTAAATGCCTACCTTTATATCAATAAAACCTTAAAACTGTACTTATATAAGCTTTTTCACATTATGCATCAAGCTAAAGGGAGAATGTAAAACCAGTTTTCAATAAAATACATTCAATATACGGGATCGAGGTCAGGATACAACATTTACAATACCAATATTCCGAATAACCGAGTATAAATGCATTATTAACAAGCTAATTCAAAGAATATGTGTCCCCTGCTTAAGGAGATAAGAATTTCTGTAGATTAAGAGGGGGGGAGGTGTCGGAGAGTGGTTGGGTAGGGGATCTAGACACTTAACGTGGGGCGGGCGGGACCATAGAGCGTTATGAACAAAAATTAAGCTAACCTAAACGCTTTTTGAGATATCACTCGGAAATGAGAGGTTTACATACAAACAATGTCTTTTCTACCTTTACCTTTTGACCTAGAAATAAATAGGGGTCATTTTAAGCCAAAGCAAGTTGTGGTATAAACTCAAATTGAAAAAGATCATAGGCTTCTTAAGATATCCCATGATAATAAAATGTTAAAACAGACAGAGGGGGGGGGGGTATTTTTATAGACAAAAAAAAAAAAAAAACGAAAATAAATGCCTATTTTCTCCCAATTTCAAAGTGATTAACAGCTAAAACTGTGTATTTTATTAATATATATACTAGTATGTTTTACTTATTTGTGTAAAACATGAGAAAAAATCTGCGTAACATTTTATTACATCCAAGATTTTTTCAAAATACGGTGATGCTTGAAAGTCCGATTTCAATGGAAAATATCATCGACCCCTTCCCCCCCCCTTATTTCAAGAGTTGGAATAAGGGATAATATACTATTTAGCACTGGTATTAAAATAATGAATCAAATACCATTTAACTGTTTTTTATATTTAATTAAGATTTTATGGCTAAATTGCCATTTATATTGAACAAAATGGTAGCAAAATATAGGCGGGAATTGAGAGTTAGCGTGCATAGTTCTTTAAATACTACTGTGACCTTGAACTTTGACCTTCTGTCCATATGGGCACACATTCATATGATGCTAGTTATTGTTGACCAGAACTGTAACTTTGTTTCTTCATTTGTTGTTTAAAACACAAATATTACTTCTGACACAGAAAAAATGTTGTTTAGTTTTCTTAAATATCTATCAAAATCGGCCATTTTGACCTTGACCTTTGACCCTTAGTCATGAAAATTGATTTTTTTCGCTTTGTTTTTGCTATTGTTTACCATATATCTAAATTTGATTTAATCCATTTTAAAATACTCAGGCAATTACATGGATCCTGATTGTATCTACGTATTGTACTTTTCTAGGATTTTGAAAAAAAGCATAAGTTTGTAACCATGGTAACAAGAAAACTAAATATGAATACCAAGTAGTTCTTTGTAGTGTATATTAGAACTATATGTGGACTTTCAAACCAATGTATTCATTTTTTCCAAACTATCCGCAAAAATTTATACCAAGCTTTTCAAAAGAGCCTAAAATCTACAATTTTCCATAAGAAAAATCCTACCTATAAATGAGGGATATTTTTTCTATGAGGAAAAAGTTACTGAAATACTAAAAATTTTCTAAAGCACTGTAAAATGATGTATTTTGGCAAAAAGGTAAAGTCATGTTGATAGCTTGTTCCATTAAAGACTTTTAATAAGTCAAAAAGGGTCATTTTTCATCAAAATTTAGCAATTTTTAGGCCATGAAAATTGTATGTTTGTTGCCATGGTAACCATGGACCATAGCAACCATTTTATTATGAATTTTAGGTACATACATCAATATAGGAATGTATGCCAAGTTTCATAAAAATCCAAGACCATGCGTGCCACACTCCCTATATAAGAGTCTAAATGCTTACAGAGAATGGCTATTAAATGTTGATGTAGATGATTTCAGATGAGGTGTTAACTAAGGAAGAAGTTGATTAAACATATCAATAGAACCAAATCATGATAATTTGTTTTTATTGAAATTGGATACCGAGGTAGTATACACAGCTTTTAATAGAGGATATGTATCATCAAAATTCTCTTACCTATGCCAGTATTTCAATATATTCTGAACAATACTGAAACTCATAGGGTGTCTACCTAAGTTCTGAAAGGACTGCAAATTTTGTACTTTTGTTATTTACAACTAATAAAAATCTACAAAACTTGTAATGTAATTTCTCACAAAGTGACTTAGAAAATAATTCATCCAGTGCAATGGGTCCATTTCTAAATGGTGATGTAGTAGTGTTAAAGCCCCCCCCCCCAAATTTCACTACCGTAAAGTAATATGGGTTTTATTGTATGATCATATACATGTAAAGCTGTGTTTATTTTAGGGTTCAATGATAGGAAATTTTTTTGTAATTTAAAAAATGCCTTTGAAGCTTTTTTGTAAAGTTCATCCTGAGCAAGTGTAAAACTTCCAGATGCAGTGAAATGTATGCTCAAGTATTTATAAGAAGTAACACATTCAAGAAGTTCTTTGTTTAGTGTGAAGTTTTCTTTCAAGTGTCTACCTACTTTATAAAAGATTAATACTTTGGTTTTTGAAACATTTACATCAAGGCACCAGTCAGTACAAAACTTATCAAGACAATTAAGTTTTTGTTGAAGTCCTTTTGATGACTTGGACAATAAAACTATATCATTTGCATACATTAGACAATGAAGTAATTTATCATGTAACTGAATATTATCATCAGTTATATTATTGAAGTATTCTGGAAGATTATTGATAAAAATTTTGAATAAATTTGGACTTAAATTGTCTCCCTGTTTAACTCCTAACTTAATAGGGAATGTCTCAGTGACTTGATTGTTTAACTTAATGCATGATCTACTACAATTTCACATACTCTTAATTACATTGTAAAATTTAGATCCAACCCCAATTTCTAGCAGTTTAATTTTGATGCCTTCATGTATTACTGTGTCAAATGCTTTTCTAAGTCAATGAAACATGCATAGAGTCGTCCTTCTTTCTGAGAGCAATATGTTTCAAATAAAGTTCTTAAAATAAACATGTGATCAGATGTTCTTGCCTTTTTACAGAAACCAATTTGACAATCATTAATAATATTGTTTTTTTCTAGATATTTATCAAGTCTTTTATTCAAAATACTGTTAAATAATTTACCAATTGCACTAGTGATGGTAATGCCACAATAATTGTTTGGATTATTGATATAGCCTGTCTTATGCAGAACAGTAATGTATCCCTCAGCCCATGATTTGGGATAAAGTCCATGTGATAAGCAAGCATTGAAAATATTTCTTAAAGATGGTAGTAGAGCAGTGACCGTATTTAATCATATGATTGGAAATGTTGTCTAGTCCAGGAGATTTATCATATTTAATACAAGAAATTGCCTCTGATATTTCCGAAGAACTCATTGTATAGTCTAATTCGTTAAAACATTGTTTATTTTCCATTTGAGAAATTTTCGTTTTCAATTCATTTAGCCTGTCAAAATATGACTCTCTCACATCATTTAATTTTGTAAAATGATCCAGCCGTCTATCAGGATGAATAGTTGTATCTACTGCATTATTTTTGTCAAGAAAATGGTTCACAAGGTTCCAGTAAAGTTTGGGATTATCCTCATTTAAAGCTTCAAGCCTTGCAATGAGAGACTGCTGATATTGTATTCGTTTGTGTTTACATAATTTAGCATACTGTTTTCTGAGTTAAAAAAAAATCTGCCTCTAATAATGAATATAGTTTTATAACAGAATAGATGCAATGTCAGCTATTTAAGTCAGCTCTTGATAGCCTCACTGATGAATTTCTGCTAACCTGTTTTTTATGAATCACATCCATTTGTAAGAAGTCAAAGTGCTTTATTGAGAACCAAACATACCTGCAGTGCCGCTGTATCCACCAACTGTCAACTTGTATTTCTGGGACTCGCTCCCAAGGGAAAATGTTGAGTATTTGGCAAATGCTTTTTTGTTTGAAAAATTCTGAAGATCCACCCTCAGTTCTTGTTTTGTTTTTGTGGTGAGTGAATGAATTACTTCATTTCCTTGGTGGAAAAAATATTAAAATAATTTATTTATTTTGAGGTTTATTTAACCCATAATCAAAAATTACCTTAATCTCCTGCTTAAGTGTAAACGGAAAATTAAATATAAGAAGTGTTAGGGAAATTGTCAGGAAACGATCTTGAATATACCGGTATATTTCTTGGAGGAGAGACAGGTATCTCTAGTGTGAAACAACCAGAATTTTTTTTTTGGGGGGGGGATTGTGTACAATTTCGAAGGATCACTTTAAAAGATATAATCTATGGCAACATACTTACCTAACCAGTATTCTCCTTCAGCATTACCAAATCCTTCCTTATAAGACTTCCAGGATCTATAAAAATCTACAGACCCGTCCAGTCTACGTTGAATAACCTGTTTTAAGAAAAAAGTGATTTCACTATATCTTAACAACCAAAAGCTCAGTTCAAGCATTTTTAATGTACAAATAAAATGTTGTACAAGGTGAGATGAATGTTGTATAAGGTGAGATGAAAGATGAAATGAAACTCCTTTAATAAACATAAAATTAATATTCTAGAAAATCCTTACCGTCCATCCGCCGCCCTCTGTTGTCATATCGCAGTAGACCAATTTCTTTGTCTTTAAGTCAGGGTAGATGACATAAACGCCATTTGTCCCCTTTGTATGCGGGGTAGATTTTAGAATAGCTGAACAATCCCTTGATCTCTGTATGTCTGTAAAAATACATTTGTATATATTTATCATAATCATTATAGTTAAAAAATCAACAGATGAATTTTAAAAAAAAAATTGGGACATACACTTCAACTACATCTAGCATTTTTATTTAAAATTTATTCTTCGTGTACTGACGCTGATACTTATTGAAGTGTTTTCCCGTGAGTCTGTATTGAGACAAGACAGAAATGTCCACGGAGACCGGGGTGTCCACTTTGACTGAAGTGTTCAGGTGCTTCCAGTTCCACGGAGTTAACTTCAGGAGGGACTGAACATTTCCTACAATATAATGGTTATAATGTATTGGTATAGAAAAAAAGTGCAATTTCGTAATTAAACTTAACACTGAACATTTCCTACAATACCGGTATTATGAAAATAATATACATGTTCTGATATAGCGAAAAGTTCATTTAGTATTTACATAAGTAAACTTAACATTAAAATTTTTATAAATTATAAATAAGACTTGTTTTTTTCCCATTCAGTTGATACAGATTTCTACATGAAGGTTACCTTTTATAAGGGAATGAGATTCAACACGTAGAACTGCTGTAAAACAAAAGACAAAGCAGCTCTGTGCATAAACACTCATAAATGAAACCATCATTCTGAATTGTGCTTATAATACAAACTTTAGATACACTTA
>NW_026928496.1:0-34896 GCF_032062105.1 Saccostrea cuccullata
AATCCAATTATTTTCATTCAATTTTTTCTATTTAAAAACCTGAAAAGCTTGAATTTTAACAGAAAAAAATGTTATTACATCTAGTGAACAGTTTTAGAAAAGGCATAGTCTTTTTTACGTTTCTTTACATTAATTTTATTTTTGAAGGTGAAATGAAATTGTAAAAATTATTAATATTTCATTTTATTCATATGATTCATTTTGTATGTTCATTTTCCAACTCTGTGATCACAACAAGAAAAAATTTCTGAAATATATATAGCAAGGTGTAGTAATTTCGAATTCCGAATTCCTCTTCTTTCTGTTATTTTACAGATGCATTCATTCATCCTCACACTTACAATTGCAGTTTTAGTTAAGCTTCTATAATTAGACTTTGTTTTTGCAACGTAAAGTTTTGCTGCAAAGCAGTAAAGCCTTCGACACGTAATGTTCGCAATATTGTAGAATTATGTCTACGGGGAATTTGAAATCTCTCTGATGGAATGGATGAAAGAGAACAAACAAAAATGATATGTATATTATGATGTGCAGCTTGTGAATTTTATTGGTAGAGATACAGAAAACTGTAATATTTATCGCAGTTTACTTATTGCATTCAAGATATTTGTGGAACCTGCCTTTTACGCCTCTGTTGCAACCACTATTGAAATAACGACCACTATTGAAATAATTATATCAATAGTGGTTGAGAGTGCATTTCAATAACAAACATAGGTAATAACCACTATTGAAATACAACCACTATTGAAATAATTATATCAATAGTGGTTGAGAGTGCATTTCAATAACAAACATACTAATAACCACAATTGAAATACGACCACTATTGAAATAATTATATCAATAGTGGTTGAGAGTGCATTTCAATAACAAACATTCGTAATAACCACTATTGAAATACGACCACTATTGAAATAATTATATTAATAGTGGTTGACAGTGCTTTTCAATAACAAACATAGGTAATAACCACTATTGAATAACCACTATTGAAATACGACCACTATTGAAATAATTATTTCAGTAGTGGGTGAGAGTGCATTTCAATAACGTAAACAAACAAAGATAGTAACCACTATTGAAATACGACTACCGGTACTATTAATATAATCATTTCAATAGTGGGTGAGATTTACTTCAATAACAAACATAGGTTGAAACCACTATTGAAATAATGTTCATTTTTGAGATAAAAATTTCGATATGGTTAAAATTATTGATTTCAATAGTGCTTTGAACAATGAATCCAATATATATTGAAAAAAATTAGTTTAAAAGTTGCTGACGCAGTGCTACTTTTCTTTCAATACTGGTAGTTTTTCAATAGTGGTTGAAACCCATGTTTACCATATTAAAATGCACTCTCACTCACTATTAAATAATTATTTCAGTAGTGCTCGTATTTCAATAGTGGTTGAAAGTTATGGTTATTATATAGAAATGCACTCTCACCTATTGAAATAATTATTTCATTAGTGGTCGTATTTCAATAGCGGTTACTATTTATATCTATTATTGAAATGCACTCTCAACCACTATTGATATAATTATTTCAATAGTGGTCGTATTTCAATAGTGGTTACTAACTATGTTTGCTATTGAAATGCACTCTCAACCACTATTGATATAATTATTTCAATAGTGGTCGTATTTCAATAGTGGTTACTAACTATGTTTGCTATTGAAATGCACTCTCAACCACTATTGATATAATTATTTCAATAGTGGTCGTATTTCAATAGTGGTTACTAACTATGTTTGCTATTGAAATGCACTCTCAACCACTATTGATATAATTATTTCAATAGTGGTCGTATTTCAATAGTGGTTACTAACTGCTTGCTATTGAAATGCACTCTCAACCACTATTGATATAATTATTTCAATAGTGGTAGTATTTCAATAGTGGTTACTAATTATGTGTGTTATTGAAATGAACTCTCAACCACTATTGATATAATTATTTCAATAGTTGTCGTTATTTCAATAGTGGTTGCAACACGCCTCTATTGGTAAGTTTTTAAAAACCACAATATTAAAACGTTCGAAGTACTCATGTTTGATAACATATGCTTTTTTAATTGGTTTAAAAAGACAATACCAAAAACAAGTAAGACGAAGATTCTGTCCGTATTTTCATAATTAAGAGAGGAGTCTTCTCATTTCCTCATTTTCAAGAAAAAAGACAAACCAAAAAAAAAAAAAAAAAAAAAAAAAAAAAAAAAAACAAGACAAAACAAAACACTATCATTAAGTGATTGTATCAATTACATTGAATTTGACTGTTTTAAATTAGATGCTAAGTCAGGTAAAGCTAATTATTTTTGTTCTTTGAAACGAAAATAAAGAATTATTGTTGCTCTTCATTTAACGCCTTCTAATTATAATGATTATGTTTTACTATTTCGCCACTTCTGTTCAAAGTCTTAAAATTATTAGAGGGAAAGAAAAATACTACCTTTAAATCCTATGAAATTAAATGCCCAGTATATACGACATATAAGCAAATGACCTTTGAATTATTCATTTAGTCAGAAAGAAAGAATTCCTCCTTTTATTACCAATTAATAATTTGCACAAAGAAAAAAACATCTTAGAGCCTGCAATATTTTAATCTTGCTCCTTATTTACATGTATATGGAAAAGTTGATTTTTTAAAATTGTCTTTCAGAATTTAAAAGTATTTTTCGGAGTTAATTTTGAAGTGTTGAAAAGGTTTTATCAATGTTTTTGATAAAGATGAAATTTGCAGAGTTTAAACAATGCAATTACTTCTGCTGGAATAGCAATCTATTTGTTGAAATAGAACGTACGTACAAAAATAGACCAATGTAATGCCCCTTCAAAATTATAATCAAAAGCAACTGACGTCTGTATATTAAAAGATAATTAAGTAATTGTAAGATCCTTAATAATATTCTGTAAAGAAATATTTAGAGTTGAACTGAAGAAGGAGAGCAAATGTATTGATTTATTAAGTGTTGGTCATGTTCAACGTATTGCTTGCGCCATTAGAATCTGATGAAGGGTTTACTCAGCACTCAGGACATTAAAAAATAAAGTGTACACAGTGACAATGGACAACCGTTTGGAAGGTCTCACAATAAAGTCCTCCAACCAACACAATCTAGCTTACATTAAGATCATATTTTGGAAACAGCTACTAGTAAAATATCAATTTTTGCTCTACGCTAAAAGTAGGGAATATTAATTATTGTCTGTCAATCCGTGTACCTACATTTCTGTCTTCCTGTCTGTAATTATAACACATGTTTTATGTTTCCATGCGATATCCCAAGAAGCCTTTGAGCTTTTCCAATGAAATTATTCACAATAACTTCTTTTTCGTCATGGGAAAACACCTGTGTAATATGAAGTCAAAATGTCAAAGGTAAATTCAAACATTCTTTGTGTGAATTTTCTGTTTTCGGGCGACATCTCAGGAAGCTTTTAAGAATCTGCAATTTAATTTTATACACAAACTCATCCTTCGTGAACATGGTGAGAATAAACACTTTTTTTCATTTATTTTTTAGTTCTGACCTACTGAAAGTACCTCAAGGCGATTTTGTTATTTAAGAACTTTCATAAATATTTTGAACTCTTTGTTTAAAATATCTTTCAGGTACTCTTAATTGCTTATTAAAAACTATGTTTTAATTATTATGAAAACCGGCAAAATCGTGAAAATTTTGTGCAATCAACTTATAACGATCAGCGGTATTTTTCCCGTTGTACAACGTGATAAGTATGTAGTTTTACAGATGCTTTACAATGCTGATCTAGTGTATTTTTAACTAAATTCAATACACGAAGAGTTTAGATGGGGTGAAAAAATGTATTTTGTCTTCAAATACTTCATTGAGATTTTCCTATCAAAATACTTTATGCAATAAAACAACTATATTTTGTGAAATTGTTCCTTGAAGAGGACTGTCTAAACGCAACTAACGAAGCTCGTATTAACTACTGATTCTGAACTTATTGCCTACAGCAGATGGTACATAATTATGCAATTCTTAGTGTTTAAATCATACGTGCTTAGTGATTGGACGTCATCGCCAAAGAGAATAAATATTTCAGGTAGAAAACATAGGAACAGTTTGGCAATCGGCCAATATTTCGTGTATGTTATCGATCTAAAAGAAAGAAAATGTGAAAAATATGAAATTGTACAATTTGAAATTTATTAAAAACCTGAAATGAAATACAGGTATAGGCTAATAAGTTACTCCTACGAGTAATAACCTTGGCAAACATCCCTGTGCTCCTTATTATAAACCTCTGACTTTTACATCCGAAGGCCATTTTCTAACGAGCTGGGATTTAGGCAAAACATATTATGCGTAGAATAACCTATAAACTAATAATATTCAGGCACTTACGTGATTGCATGGGGTGATAAAATTACAAGAAATCATAAAATCTACTTCATACAATACGCATCATTGTTCATTAATCAAAATTTTAATTATTTTAATTTGTCAACAGAAGTACTTTCGATTGATTTTTTTTGCAAATTGCTAGTCAAAAACGTAAATTCTTATTATCTTATTGCGGTAAATTAGTATATATTTTTTGTCATATTTTCCGCATTCCAATCCCGATTTTTAAATAGACAACTTGTTTTATTTTCTGCTTCGATTTATACAATGTTGAATTTGTTGCTAATACGAAAAATAAACATTGTTTAATATGTGTATGTGTATATGTTATTGCTAAAAATAAATAGTTTATTTTTGTGTCATTCTTAAACATGTTTGATGTTAAAACCTCTAATGTTTGATTAAACAATAAAATTTTATGTCCACTCCTGGTTCAAGCGCCGAGAATTTTTACAATGGATGCTAAAACTTACCACGTTAGACGAACTGAAAGTCTGTCGAGGGAAAAGGGACACTGTTCATTTTATTTATTTATTTTTTTGGTACTTGAAAAAGACGTTTATAATTATCTAACAACCAAGCTCTATGATAACTTTCCTATCGTCAACTTCCCTTACTTATGCAGCAATATACCTTCATCAACTGCATATACATAGTTTTTATTTCTCAATTGATTCGATACGCGAGAGCATGCTCTACGTATGTACAACTTTACTAGAATCGATCTACTAATACTTTCACTCAAGGAAGAATGGATCAAGCTCATGATTTTCCATGACAGAGAAAAAATTCAAGAATGTTCATTTGCGGTTAAGAAAACAGCCAAGTACATATAGGTACGACTAAATTCGTATCAATCTAATGTCACAGCGGAAGTGACGCCGAGTTGTACATGTGTAGATGTACATGTATCTGTAGTGGTTGTGTTTAAGAACCTACATTTAATTCCTTCCTGCTTCACCGTGCTTTTGAAGCACGTATGCGTATCGTTAATATGTGTATTTATTTACAATAGCATTTTCTCGTCAATGTTGTCGCGAAGATATTTAAAATGTTAACTGCAATATCTCTGAATCTTTACAGTGACCGAGTGATCAATTTTACAGTGACTGAGCAATACACATGTTAATGTCATTAAAGAACGTTATATATTTTTTACGATTGAATTGTACCTCGCAGTAGATATAAGGGGTTGTTATGATTAGCGGTTCTTATCCTTTTCGGCGTGCATTAACAAACCCTTCTGCCCTGAGATTGAAAAAATGACTTACCCTTGATTTATGGCTAAGTCTAAAAAGGAAAATTCAAATTAAACAAAAACAATAATTTGTAGGACAAATAGAATTTATTAACAGAAAACCATTATAAATAGCTCAGATAGTCTGTGTAACTCTCTCATGGAGAAAAAGAGCATGTGCGGATTTAAACGGGGGTCAAGGAGGGGGACTATAAGAGGGTTGGCGGGGACTTAGGAAGTTATGATATAAGATTCAATCGCAAAAACCCAAATAAAGATTCTTGAAATATCGCGGGTTAATGAAAGTTTTACATACACTCAGAATGTATAAATTTGCAACTTTGACCTTTGACCTTCTGACCTTAAAATAAATATCTGTCTTTTTTAGGCTTCTGGTAATATTATTTCTTGCAGAATGTCAGGAGCTTCTCGAGATATTGCAGTCGAAAGGAAGTGTTAAAAAACTGTCTTTTTTTAATGTTGACATTTACCTTTTGACCTTAAAATCTATTGGGGTCTGTCTTAGGCCATAAGAAGGTTTGTGAAATTCTCAGTGTAGGAGCAAGGGACAATAAAACTGCATAATTAGATCAGTGTGTACCCTGTAGGGAGGAAGATATGATTAACTTTTACCCCCAAACACCACGATGACGATCACTAGAAGTATGGAGACATTATGTTACTAGAGTTTTGTGAGACTAGCACACTAGAACATGATCTGTGAAATGTGGTCTTGTTTGTGTTAGCACCCTTTTTGTTCTTACTTAAAACATGAGACAGAGGATATAATGTTGGTCTACAGAAATCAGAAAGAACAGCACCAGGAAAGAATTTTTCAATTAAAAAGTGAGATCATACTATATATTAGAATTTGGGAAATCATTACAGACATCATCCTTCTTTTTAGAAAAATGAATAATTTATATTTTTATGCCTCCGTAAACGAAGTTTCAGGGGTTATAGATTTTGTCGTGTCCTTCCGTCTGTCTAGCTGTCTGTCTGTCTCTCTGTCTGTCTGTTTGTCGGCAAAAACTTTAACCTTGCCCATAACTTTTGATTTAGTAGAGTTATGAATTTCATATTTCACATGTGTATGATTTTGATGGATGATTAAAATGATCCTTGGTCTCTTGTTTCTTTGTAGGTTGCTCCGTATTATGGAAAAAGCCAATAAAGTAAACCTAACAATCAAAAGAGACTGGTATACTTAATATTATGATAGAATCATGAATAAACGATCCCTTACACAATTAAAATCACCAGAGTTTTCTCAACGTAAAAACAAACAATTTCCAACACTATTAAAGCAACCAGGATGTTTTCTGTGTAAGAGCTTTGCAGAGTACTATTGCAGGACATGTAAAATAGATTTATGTGTTCTCTGTAAGGAGAAACATGGAATAAATTTTGATACCAAACACCACGACGTAGTGATTGATTACTTAAAGTATGGACCTATTATAGTATTTCAGACTTGCAAGAGACACCATAACATGCACTGTGATTCTTGGTGTTTGAAGTGTAAGCTACCTATTTGTCTAAATTGCGTAGAGCACATAAGACATGAAACTCAGGATATAAAATCGGTGTATAGAAATCAAAAGGAAGAGCATCAGGAAAAATTTTTTCATGTAAAAAATAAGATAGTGTTTCATAATCTTTGCACCCAGGCCTGCATCAATTCCGATTTTAGATCTTGTCAAAATGAAATCTTCAAACTCCAGAGACATATGATTATCAAAGCTGGAAGGATTAAGGATAAGATACATATAGTACTGGAAGTTGTCAGAGAGGACAACATGAAATTGATACGCTTCTTTAACTTTAAACAGAAACAACTTTTGAGACATATTACATCCATAGAAAAAAGTGTACACAAATTTGAACAGTTAGGAAACAGAGCAATACCATTTCTTTTATTATTGAAAACAGCCAGGATTTTCAAAATAAATAAAACTCCCAGTACACCGATAGTAAAAGTTAACTTCATAGCTGAGAAAATCAACAAAAATTACTTTTTCAATTGCTTGGGGGAAATTTCTATTATAGAATCTGGAAAAAGACACGAAAGAAATGAACAGTTATTTAAATTGGTGACTCCAGCTGTGTTACAGAAAACTTTCACAGCGAAATGTACACGGGTTCTTGGTAATGCTAGTCGCCATATCTCTTGTGTCACACCAGACGTTGCCTGGATCAGCAGTTGGAACAATTTATACCTGACAAATACAACTGATGACAATTTAAATCATGTTGAGGATATATGTCATAACGATGGTGTACACACCGTGACTAAAGAAGGTAATCTTGTATACATAGATAGGTAGTATAAGATCAAAAAACTCTCATTGAAGCCTGAAACGAAGTCTACATTTATTATGATAACAGAACCTTGGAAACCGTATTGTATCTACTGCTCTACCTTAAACGAAGATATACTTATTGGGATGATGAGACAGGACATATATGCAGCAAAGGTGGTTCGGTACAGCAGTAAAGGACAAGAATTACAGCATTTGCCAGGTCACGGATTGTATATTAATCCAAGATTTATCACAGAAAACCAAAATGGAGATGTTATTGTTTCTGACGTGATTGATTCTGTCTTTTACATGGTTGTTATTGTGGTGACGGATTCAATTGGAACACATCGTTTTTCATACACAGGAAATGCACTAGAGTCAAAATTTAAGCCAACCGGAATTTGTACGGATGCTTTGTCACACATCCTAGTTTGTGATGCTTACACCAAGACAGTACAGATGATTAACAAGGATGGTCAGTTATTGGCAGTGCTACTGATAGAAAAACAAGGAGTAGATTATCCATACAGCTTGAGCTATGATCACAAATCCCATCTTCTTTGGGTCGGATCAGTGCAGAACACTACAATATGTATATACAAACATTTACAGAAGCATAAACAGCATACAGATTATTATAATTGTAAAAAAGACATTTTGTATATATACTTGTCAAAATTTCTCTAAGTCCCCCTTTTATTAATTTAAGTATTTAAAAAACTTAACATGAATTAATTTGTTGTTCACAATTTTTACTTACATTTTCGATGATTATCTGTTACGGCCAAAAAAATTGGAATCGAATGTATAATTACTCAACCATGACCATTTTTGCTAAAAAGCATGAAGTGCAAGTTTCACATGTTTTTTGGGTGTATCTTTCATTTATTTAAATGTACATGTTTTCTCTATCTTTAGTTGTTTACGAAAAACAGAAAAAAGCTTGTTTAATATGTCGTGTATGTACGAACGACAATGTGCAAGTGAAGTTGCCATGGTCGAAGCTGGTGGTATTAAAGGAGAGTTGTATTTTCTTCCTTTGTATTTGTTTATGTTATTTATTTAAAACCTATAAAATATCGTTAGGAAGATGCACAAAGCATATTTGTATTCCTTATAATTATTAAAAATTGCTAGATTTTCAATAAATACCACTAGACCAGCCTAATGTTTAACCGGAAATTTACTCAAACCAGAACCGGAAGTGCCCATGATCAAGTCGTATACACGTTCTGCAACGCATCAACAGGGCTACTGCATAAGAATTACTCACTATAATTGTGGAAGGAACCTATCTGCTCGTGCAATTTCTCTGCACTGATTAAAATTTAATTAAAATCTCCTTAATTATCCAAAGTATAAAAAATAAACTGGAAGAGTGAGAAATGCGTGTAAGTAGACCTTATGTACTGTAGGCTTAATATTGTCGGGTAAAACAATTTCAGTAAGCTTCAATATCATCCATATCTCAACCCTTTAGAACATGAATGTGACAAGAAGGACCGGAGAGTGAGAGCTTTTCCAGCAGTAGAATGTATCTGAACTATAGAGGACGACCTAGTCATACATGGAATAACCTTCAATGAAGATTTTTCTTAATTTTGGGAAATGTTTGAGAAACAGTTGCCTTAAATTTAATTCGTGTGAATGGGGGATAAAAGAAGTATTGAACGTTGCGATTTTTTAATTTTAGGGTGCCTTTACTTTTCTGCATTTTGTCTTAGCGCCCTGTAATAAAATTAGATTAGGGGAAAAAACTGTTTTGCTTCTTTTTATCCTGTATTGTTATCAATTTATATTGTGGTAATTATTTAGTATAAAAGCTGTGTAAAACAAACACTTACCTGGGGACTTAGAAATTTTGACTAGTATATAAAACGAATACTGATGGATCTCACAAGTGCATAGGAGATTAAGAATCAATGCATGCTAGGATATATGTAACCCATTTTTTTAATATGAGAAGAATGTAAGTTATATAATATTAACTTGAAACAGACGTCTAGATATATGGAAGACGTATTGCCAAAGAATAATACATGTAATAATTTCCAATCTTATTTCGAAACATATTTTGGTGAGTTTGAGATAAAAGATACACTGTATTAAACTGATAAAGTGAAGAAATAATTCACTCTGAAGGCTCTAAAGAGGAAACGGGTGCCGGGAGAAAATCAGAGAGATCTAACTGACTAAATTCTTACGAGAAAATTACAAACATTGAAAAAAATAGTGAAAGTCAATCAATTTATTACATTTATAAAATTTCTACCCAGAAATTAGTTTTACTAGTTTCTTTAGAAGTTAAAAGTGGATTTTACTGTGTTGGTAGGTAGCTATACGACCCCACTCCTCGTGACACCTACTTTCTATTTTATGATTGCTAATCAAGACGAACGCTTTACTAGGCACATGTACACCCTTTAAATCAACAAGATATTTATTTCAATGAATGCTGTCGCCCGTGTGGCACAGTGGTTAAAGCGTTTGCTCTAGAATCGCGAAGTAAGGAGTCGATCCTTACGTCGCGGGTTCGAATCCCACTGTGGGATGAGGAGACCGGTCCTTCAGGTAAGACCGTGTCGAAGTAGGTGCTGGCACGAAAAAGATCTCTCCCTGCTCTACGGCCCTGGTTGCCGAGCATGGGACAAA
Organism: Saccostrea cuccullata; assembly: GCF_032062105.1. Taxonomy (NCBI): domain Eukaryota; kingdom Metazoa; phylum Mollusca; class Bivalvia; order Ostreida; family Ostreidae; genus Saccostrea; species Saccostrea cuccullata. The sequence continues at coordinate 10,581 of NW_026928496.1, forward strand.
ATTTGTAGCTCTCCACCGGCAAGTGGTGGCGTGTCCATATGAGTGAAAAATTCTCGAAAGGAACGTTAAACAATATACAATCAATCAATCAATCAATCAATCAATTTTTCATATATCTTGATAATGTAGATTGTAGATAATTTTCAAATTTATGTGTTCATAGTGTTTATAGAAAATTGTAATAATTTGTTGATTTAATTAATATCAAATTATGCGAAAAAATATATTTCAAAAGAAAATTTAATGTTAACAATAAATCAATTTTAAAAAGTATAAAACAGTTTGTACCATCATTTGAATACGACAATGGGTCAATGAAGGCAAACTGGTATCAAAAACATGGTGTTTAAATGCACAGAATATGGCACATCTGTTTCCTTCTATTAAAAAAGAAGTTAATCTTAACCTAACACTAAACCATTTTTAATAATTGTGTAGCCTTTTCCATCGTCAACTATCCTTTCTTAAGAAGAAAAATACTCTTATCACATGTATACAGGGTTTATATTTCTCAATTGAGTCGACAGAGTTTGTAAAAGCATGCCCTACAAATAAACAATTGATTACACCAGGTACGTTCTTTTAATAAATTTATGAACAAAATCGTCAGTCTCGTATAAACTCAACATTTTGTAAGTTCTATTGTAAACACAATGACCTCTTTAGCAAATACAATTCATCATTAAGTCAAATGCCGACTGACGTTTTCTATATTGATTGTTAATTGACAAGGATCACATAGCGGGTGTGACCGGTCGGAAGGGAACTATCACCCCACATCTGTGGTTTAAGATGTCCATGTTTGTTCTGCTTCTGATTTGAATTGTTTAATGAACTTTTGATCTTGAATATGTTATATTCAAATAATTTAATTTTACTTGTAACACGTCATTTGATTGAATAAAAGGTTGTATCTATTTTGTATAACATAACATAACTTCGTCACAATGAGTGCGTCAAAAAACGTATTACTCCCCTTGACGTTATTTTAAAATTCTAAGCAATGTGAAGCCTCATTTTGGAGAAAAAAAATGTCTCATTGTCTGCACTGAAATTAAATTATAAGGAGTGAAGCTTATTACAACTTATATTATACGAAATAAAAAAAAACTTGGGGCAGTTTACGCTTTTATAAATCGCTTCGCGGTTTATAAGGCGTAAACTGCCCCAAGTTATGTTATATCGTATAATATTAGTTGAAATAAGCTTCATTCCTTAAATATTTCATTGAACGACTTTTTATAGCTTGAATAATGTTTGTCCTTCATATATATATATATATATCATTCTGAATGTTATAAATCGTACGTAGATTATATGCAAATATATCTCCAGTGTGTAAATTTCATTATAAAAAGTGTTATCATAGATATTTAAAAAAAAGGATGAGTTCAACTGTCTTATAGATAAATATTCATCTTTGTTCATTTCTGATCATTTCCCGTTCTGATCATGACAAAGAACACATCGTGATTATGACCAGTTGGCAGGGTATACTTAATCCTCCATGGCGGTCATTATATCGACCATAGAACTTACGAAATGATGACTTTAAACGAGACAGCTTATATTCTTGTTTCATCAACTTGCTTGTCAATAATTTACCTCGTTTAAAAAATTGTTCACACGTAGAGCATGCTCTTGCGTATCGAATCATCTGAGATGAAGATATATTGCTGCATAAGTAAGGGAAGTTGACGATAGAAAAGTTAAAGTCCTCACGTTTATCATATAGCTTTGTTGTTTAGATTACCATTAGTGTCTTTTTCAAGTAAGATATCCAAGTATGAATCCGCCGAAATATGGCTGAAATATTGCCACCTGGGCGTTAAACAATATAAATCAATCAATCTAAGTATGAAGCAGAAGTATCGGACTCTGTGGTATTTTTTATCTCAAACTCACCAGGATATATCGTATCGACATAAGAAAGGAAATTACCATTATTAATTGACAATATGTCGTCGATATATCTAAATGTCGAGTTGAAGGCCATAACAATTTTTTTTTCTTTTCACGCATAAGATTTTGCATAAATTCTGCTTCATATGAATACAAATATGTGTACAATAAAACGCAGTTAAATATAATTTAAAAGGTATGAAAACTTATATAAAATATTAACCCATAATCATATATGTGTTCGAAATTATAACATTAAAATACTAAAAATTACACATAAAATACAATTACACCATTAATAAAACTCAATAAAAACTCAATAAAAGAAAATCATTTGTAATTTATAAATTGCTGCTAAAAATTGAGCACCTGATAATTAAATAATCTATTTATTTTATTAAGGTCTTCCGCTCAGGCGGAAGACCTTCTACTGATTCTGATGGTTAAGATTATTCCCTATTATTCTTTTTTTTTCCTAGACGCCAACTTTGAGACCTCGTAGCTCGCTCATTTTTTAACGGATTTCGCTCAGATTTTCAGATTTTTGGACGTTACAAAACTCTATTAAAATGTTTTCATACATTTCAAAAATTCTCTTCCGCTTTTGAGTTATTTCCCTTTAAATGAAAATTTGGTGCCGTTCGTTTCCAGACAAAGGCTCAGAAACGACAAAAGCTGGAGCAGAATGTCTACTGCATTTAAATACTAGAAGAATTGAAGTTGTGCACATCGGTTTTTCTTTTTCGATTTCTGCGCTCAAAACGGTGCTAGACAGGGGTCAAAAATAAGAATGCCTAAAAGTGCAAAAATTTACATCTATTTCCTTGTGTATCTTTTAAACTAAAAATAATTTGTTAAGACATGTTTCACAAATATTGTGCATAATTTTAAGCTCTATCATTTGACATCATTTAAAAGGGGCTGGCCACTCAAATTAGGGGTCAAGGGCGCTCGAAAGTTTTTGCTTTATAACTTAAAAACGGTAAATATTTCGATATGGTTATCGATTTGAAATGGGTTCTTTAACATCTTATTGATCTCATGAAAACGTTATTTTGTTCAAGTCATGTTTTATTAGATGAGCAGGAAACTATAATTCATGTACAGGTAAGTGATTATATACGGCAAGTAAAGAAGAATTCTATATGCGTACGTGTATAACACGTATAACTGCACTTAACTGGATAAGAATAATATACCTAGCTAAATTGAATGTTAAACTTTGTTGAAATAAGATTTTTAACGTATTCTCTATAGGATGTCATACAGATTATTCAGAGACAACTTTCTCCCTGTGTTTAGTTTAAAGAACAAGACGGGAGAGAATTAAAATATTTTTTAAGTATTAATATTCAATGTAGCATTATTTATTTATTAAAAAAAATTCAAGCTTAAGATAATTCACTGTCATTTAATTCATGCATCGTGAATTTTCCTCGGACCCTGAAAGTTTCGTGTGTACAGTGTGCGTGTTTTGTGTGTATCACATGGTTTTGAAACCCGTTTATCGATCGCGCGTTGACCTGTATACATTCGTGAGGTCAACATTACCGCTCTTTGATTTTTACTAGAGTCCTAGATTTAAGATCAAGAAAATATGTCATTTGCGCTAATCGTAAGAATGTTTCTATACACAAATTTAAAGGTTTTCTTGAACATTATCTAAAAGTGTTGAATGTTCTTTGACGAATGAATAAAAGGTGCTGCATTTACGCGCGCTTTTCTCATCTTCAGAGGTATCTATATGGACGAGTTCATCGGTTACACCGAAGGGTGACACAGGATGACCTATCGATAACTCTGCCAATTTTGATAGTGATTTTAATTGCGCATGTATTCAATTCTACCCTTGTGTAGTCCATTATAGTCTCGTTATTTAAAAAAAAATTGGGGATATCAATACTGCAACTTGTTTTTGATTTGTACGGATGATTCTATTATTGGAAAGCCGAAAGGTACACGTGTAGTACGAGGATTTTTTAGGCCCCATCTCCCCCTCCACTTTGAATTGCAATCGTTACATGTATACGGGCCTATATCAAGTTATTCTAATTGCTTTATATCAGAAAAATTTGCGATGTTATTTAAAGAACGAGGGCGCTTTTGATTGGCATTCGGCAGGAACCTGGGCGTAATTGAAAAGTGAAAATTTTATTGACATGTCACATGAAATTTTAACATTTTTTTAATTTATCGGGTTCCTGTGCAACAGGAACGGAAAATATTTTCCCGAAATTGAGCTTTGATTTGCTAAAAAATAACTTGAAAATTGGCCATATCAGACATTTGGTACAAAATTGTACATTTTGAAACACATTTTTCTAAAAATTTTCTATGTCTGGGTCTTCTCTCCATCATTTTGAAACGTTATTTGTGTGTATTTTAATTCAAAGAAACGATTACACTTTTTTAAAAAATGGAGAGAAGACCCAGAGACCACGAAAAATGAACTTTTCCCCAAAAAATCCAAATGTGTCAATGTGGTGTGTCTTTGTCCTTTTAAAGACATTTGTACATGTGTAGCGGTGATAGCTCAGAAAGTTAGGCTACCTGTTCAGTGCACTCGAAGCGAAAAGTTTTTGGTTCGAGCTTGGCATGGGGCGTTATTATTTTTTTTATTCAGGCAAGCAACCATTTATTTTGTCAGTTTCGTTTTATGTACTGATGTATTAAAATTTTGAATTAGTTAAATTTTTGTTCAGTTTGGTTCTCAAGCGAAATCAATTCTAATATTCTATTTTATAATGTACACGTATCATGCATCTATGCATTAAATATTTTAGGTTTTATTTTTTGTGAAATATTACTGTTATAGTACCCCCTAGAAAAAAAAATGGACATAAATGTTACAATTTCACAATGTCTTTGAAACTTAATGAAAAAAAAAAACCATGGACGTGTTTGTAAAATCTGACCAGGTATGTTCAGCCAACCAAATCATGGACATTTAAACCATAAATGTTTCGTACAAATGATTCCTGCAGATCACCCGCCAAATGCGCCCATCTTCTTAGCAAATACATATAAACATGGCACAGTAAATTGCAAGTGGAAGTGACGTTTCCAATTCTCATGAAAATCGTAAATGAAGCAACTTTGAGTTTTGCATGAATTGATGCATAACTTATAATTGCAGTGTACCGAATGCATTGCTTTTATTTCCTCGAATATAAAGAATGCCATTATGACACGATTTTACGGGTACATGATGGTACCTAAATACATGCTGTTTTACACGGAGGAGCCCCCAAAATATATACATTCCGAGCTTTCAGAATACGAGAGAAAAAAAAAATGAATAATTAGAATTTTTTTTTTCAAATGCAAAATTGTTTCTGAGAAAGCCATGTAGTTGCATACAAATATTCCAAGCCATTCTTTCGTGTTTATCGGACTAAAAGAGATAATTAAATTTCCTCTCATCGCGATACGTAACCCCCCTTCCCTCAAATGATACAATGTTTTCCTTCAGAGTCGAGAATGTCAGTTGGTTAGTTTGTTCAGGTACGTACAGGTCAGGGCTGGTGTTGAAATCCATGATTAATCCATAACCTATTATAATGTTAACCAACTGTCATACGCGACATTTCTTTATTCACAGGTAGTCAAATAAATGAAAAAAAGATAAGTATTCGTCACTAAACTTTCCTATATATAAAAGTTTTAATTTCTAAAATTTGTGCCGATTAGAGTGTTCATTCGAGCATCGAAGTGTGTATATGTATTAGTTTCTCTGGGTAGGGGGAGGTACCAGTTTTTACTGCGTTTGATTTCCGGTATTTTGCATTGCTTTTCCGACACTTAATAATTTCATTTCTAACATTCATTATTTTCATTCTGGATTTTTACACTGTATTTCGAGCAATTTAAAGTGAACAAAGAAGATGGAATCATTATTTTAATAGAATATATTTGGTTAAATTAACACAAGTGAACATGTGATGAAATTTATTAAACGAAAGTCAAGCAATAAAAAGTTAAAGTTTGTATTTTGAAAATAAATCAAATCAAGTCACATAAAACAAAGACAGGTTGTAAAGCTCACACACCGACACACACACAAACGTTTTGGTAACTCGGAATAGTCCAGAGTAAAACTATATTTTCTTGATGACGGAATGTCCAGTACATCTAATATTCACGTCTGGGATAGTCCACGGCGGATCTAAAAACTCTCTCACACAACATACGGGATTCACTCAAATTTCAATTAACACATTTACGCAATTTATATCATACATACAAGTCAGACGCTCTTTGATGTAGAGAATTGACACTAATTCCTTAGATAAATACTGAGTGACAAATTCCTTTTTTACTATTTAAATTCAAATTGATAGGTTAATAACTTAAGCATATGTCAAAAATAAGCATAAAAAACAATTATTTTCATAAAATTAAATTCTGTTTAAACAATATAAATCACTAACAGCGCAAAGACAGACTTTTAAAAAATCAGAGGTGGAATCAGGCGAATTTAATCCTTTTATGGCACCACCAACCCCGTAACGAGACAGTTATTATGTACATGTACATGTATATGTTCTCATCGAACTGACCGGTCTCCGCGTCTTGAACCTCCAAGAACATGTGTTGCATGTTCTTGAATAATATGTATTAATAATTCTTTAAGGAAATCTAGATCTCATGTAGGAAACCTGATTTATATTCTAATATATTCTAATTTATTTTAAATTATTCGTACTTCTCAATCTATCATGTTCAAATTACATGTATTTATTTTTTACATTAAACATTAAACCTTATTTGTCAGCCAGTCTGTCCATCTGTCACGAGAACTTTAAACTTGATAATAACTATTGAATGAGTTGAAATAGGACTTTGATATTTCACATGTGCATTATTAATGTGACATCTGATTTTCAAATATACTGTGATTTTTTACCCTGTGACCTTGATCTTGGAGCTTGACCGACTTAAAAAAAATAACATTACTTTAAATTTACTATAACTTTTGAAAGCTTCCATTTTATAAAAATCTATTAACTGTGACAACACCTTTTAAAATTCACTGATTTATAATGTATATGTAGGGAGAGGGCGTAATAAGTTTTTAGAACTTTTGCCCAATCCCAATTGTAAAGTATAATCAATAAAATATGTTCAAATCAAAATTCACTGTTTTTTTACCCTTTGACCTGCTTTTCAAAAACATTAACAATGCTCATACCTTTTGACTGAGAAGAGATAGGGCTTTTATTTTATCCCTGTGAATTACTTATGACAACTCCTTTCTAAATACACTGACTTTTGACAACTTGACCTTGAGGCTTGATCATAACTTTCTAATGAGGAGAGATAGGGCTTTCATATTACACAAATATCACAATGTTATGTACGTAGCGGTTGTAACCTGTGATAAAATCACATCAAATACTAGTATATCATGAACTTATCCGGCTTTTCCAAAATTTAAACATTGCTTAAAATTGACCATAACTTTTTACACATGTATATTAGCTGTGACAAGGCCTATCTTAAAAAAAGGTATGGCTTAAATCATGGAGTGTGTGTTACGGCCTTGAATCAAGGTCATTTAGGATAAGATATTTTGACTGGATGCATTGTTTGAAAAAAAACGTCTGAATTTGTCAATACAGTAGCACACATATGGGATATGCTCATCACCAGCTTGTGTCATGGTGTGACCCAAGGTCATTTTGACAAGGTCAAGGTCGCAAACATTTCTTTAAAATCATTTTTTAATAGTAAAACATAATAAGATGATATCTACCCTTAAAAGATTGCTTTATCATTAGAACGTGGCATGACCTTGACTCATTTCTCTCTGTCCGTAGCTCCGACGGAGGACCTACTCGTTGCTTTGCAACGAGCTCGGCTCTAGTCTAATAATCTATTTTATTTGGTCCTCCAAGAAAGCTTAAAAGTATCACAGATTTTAAAACTGTGTGTGATGGTCATATTAATAAAAGTTCTGACAGTGTTAAATATTTAGGAATCTGTATTGACAAGTTTCTTTTATGTGAAAATGTTGTTTTAAGTATCATACAAAAAGTTAATGCTAGACTTAAGTTTTTATATAGAAATGCACCCTGTCTTAGTACACATTCTAGAAAGACCCTATGTTCTGCCTTGATACAATGTTATTTTGACTATGCCAGTTCTTCTTGGTATTGTGGAATAAACAAGCAACTAAAACACAGATTGCAAGTAACCAAGAACAAAGTAGTACGGTTCATTTTAAACCTTAGTCCTAGAGAGAGTATTGCTAAAAATATTTTAAACTCTTTAAATATGTTAAGAGTGGAGGATAGAGCAAAAAATTAAGATTTAATCATGTTTTTAATATGTATCATGGTAATGCACCAGCTTACCTCCATGAACATTTTGTATTAAATAATAATATCACAAGAAGTGCAACAAATAAGAATTTTATTATTCCAAAGATAAAAGGAAAGAGTCTTCATGTTTTTTCTATAATGCTATCAAAGATTGGAATAAATTGCCACTGGAGACTAAAGAGGTGAAAATAAAACAAAGTTTTAAGAAAGCTGTAAAATCTTTTTTATCTACAAATGATAGTGTTACCACATAAAAAGCTTGTCTTATTTTATCGTTTATTTATTATTTTAGTATCATAAGCATTTTGTGATAATTATTAAGACAAAATATGCTACTATAAACATGTCATTTTTCAAAGCATTATGCTATACCCATAAAAGTACCTGCCTAAATTCCAATGTTTATATAATTTTGTTATTTCTTGTTTACTAACATGGCTGTTATTTGAGGACCCCATTGGAAATAAGCTTTTTTAATAAGGCTTTTATGGGCTACCCTTAGGTAATATTTATCAACTGTATGTCATGCAATGAATTTAATAATAATTACTTATAGATGTTAAACTGGATCTTCCTTAATTAGCATAGTGCTGAGATAATGTGTGTGTATTTCTTTTTTCTAGTAGTATGCTAGTCTATAATGTTTTAATTTGTGAATCATGACATTCTGTGATATTTTTACCTGAATAAAATGAAATGAAATGATTTAGGTATTCTATAAAAATGAGTCTTTAATTGTCTTTTGAAAATATCCAAGGACTGGGCCTGCTTTATGTAATTAGGAAGGTCGTTCCTGCTGCCCAACCAAGTCGACGTTCGCCATATGTCCTGATGTTACATGTAGGAACAACTAACCGTGATGTTGACTCAGATCGCAGTGATCTGGTAGACTTGTATTCCATTATAAGATCTGTGATATAAGATGGAGCTTAACCGTGTAAGGATTGGTAGACATTGTCAAGATTTTATATTGTGGACGAAAAGAAACGGGTAGCCAATGAAGATCAGCTAGGATAGGTTTAATATGCTCCAGTTTCGATGATCTTGTAACTAAACAATTTGCCGTGTTCTGGACTTTTTGAATCCGGTCTACTAAGGCATTTGACACTCCATATAGAAGGCAGTTCCAATAGTCCAATTTGTCAGTGATAACAGCATTCACCATGATCTTGCAGGCTTCTTTTGTAAGAAATACTGTTCGTTATCTCCGTATATTTCATTCCACCAATTTAATAAATTATTCGAGAAAGTACTCGTAACTGGTATATACATGTAAGGGAGCAATTAAACTTATCGATCTAAAATGACATCAACAGATTAGAAGACATGGAACATTTACTTCAAATATAATAAGTCATAAGCTATTATACTAAGACTTCCATACACACACTTGTACCTTATCTTCCATCAATGAGAAATCAAAGGAATGGGGAAAAATCTGCTATTGAACAGAAAAGCGAGCTAATATACGCATCCATCGAATGTTATATATAGGATCTCCCATAATTTGTAGTTGGATAGGATTTTTATCCAAAGAGCTGTGTGATTTTTATACCCGAGTCTTGTTTATTACTTCACAACCGGTGTGTTACACTGTTTTATACAGGACTTCTTTTTATTTTACTTTTTCACGCTAACTCAAAAACCATTGTGACATCATAACTGCACTAACGTGTCGGATTTGAAAACGATATAACACGAGCCATATCCACGGCCTGAAGGGATTAAAATGGGCTAAAATAAATACAATGTATTATATAATATGTTAAGTTATAAATATTATAAGTAACAGTAATATCAATATTCTAATTTGTTCTTTAATCAGGTAACACATCAAATGTATACTGTGAGAGTACTTTTGCAGTTTTCTTGCCTCTTTAGGAACCCACAAGCATATATTATGTTTTTTCCTGTATGACCCGATCAATAGAATTTGAGTTATATCATCATAACTCAAGCTCCGTGACTCTTTAGTTCTTTTTTATTGCGCATGCGCCTCTGGAAGTTTAAGGATATGACCATCCTTGTCAATCATGAGAAGCGATGTCTTCTTCGACTGTCTGTAACAATCACACCACGGTAATAGTCAGAAACAATGATATCGCCATTTTGGTTTTCTGTTATGTACATCGGAAAGGCATATACATTTTCCCCTGTTTTACTGTGTTTGATTGTCTGGACTAACTGTCCATCGCTATTGTACCGTGTAACTTTGGCCTCTATGTACCTATCAGCATTCTTGTCATATTTCCCCATTCCAACTAGAATATCTCCATTAAAGCAGGAACACCATACGCAGATTGGATCCCATGGTTCTGTTTTCGATATCAATCTAATTTTTGTTCTATTGTCTGTAGAAAGCTTCTTAATATTACAATCCCTTTCAATATAAATGATCTCCCCGGTAGCATTCACTGAATGTACTCCCCAAACACTGTTTATCTCTTTGAGATGACGTCACTATAGAAATGTGATTACATTCAATGACACCAGTAACCGTTATGTATTCATTGATTCCAGAAGTGGATACCATTTTCCTCAGTTGTTCAATTCTCATGATCCCCTTTCTTTCAGTCTCTTTTATTTGAATATCTCCCACTAAACCTTTCACATCCTCTAAATTGATTTCTTCAGTCGGGTAAGAAGCCATGATGTTTAAAATGTTCTTTTTAGCGGGGACAGGTGTTCTTTTCATAAAGGAGAGAAATTGAACCGGTCTTTTGGCTAGGTCCCCGTATTTATGGTCATATTTTTGTACGACAAGAATATGTCTTCTCATGACCTCCTTCTGTTCGTGGAGATCAGAAATTAAATGAGAAATAGCGTTACAACGTTCCTCATGACGAAACATATCCAGTTCATACTTCAATTTCTGAACTTTGAATATCATGCTTGACATCATACTAAACTCAATGCCTAGAATTTCCCTTCTACAAATTTTAACATTGTAGTTGATCGTTTTCGTGATTGTGTAACTGTTGGGGATTAACTTTTCTTTAACATTCGCACGTTTCTCTGCTTTCTTTTCTGCGAGTTTTGAAAATTGAACCAATTTTTTTTGGTGCCATGTCGTCTGTGCCCTACACAAGCTGAACAGAATGGGAGTTCACACTTCAAACACCAATGTGAATATTTCTTATCTTTGTGTTTTTCACAGACGTCATGTCTATGTATTCCATTATGATTAAAACCCAATGTGTCCAATTCTATACTGTGCAATTTTGTACAATGGACATCGTAGCATCTGCTGATAGTATGCTTATTTTTTGTGAAAATCTGTCTTTTTCTCTGTGTTGTCAAGGTATTCCCCATAACGAAATTACTCTGAAATAGAAAAAAGGTCTACATTAGGTTTAAAGGTCATTAAACATTTGGTTTTCAGTTTAAAAAGAAAGTTGCATTCAAATTAAATTGCGTTGTATCATCATCTGCACCGACTTATATCTTTAGTAATTATTTTTCCTGTAGATCAATTCCATCATGAAAATTCATAATATTTTAATGTTTAAAGATCCACGCAAAGATCAGTAGGATATCTGTTAAAATATACCAGTATTTCACTAATATAAGGGTTGTTCAATACATCATGCAAAATGTAAATTATAACAACGAAAAGTACGTAATACATATTCTTGATAATTTCAATTCCTCAAGGCATTTTCCGTTACCATTTACGAGTGGCTTATATCTATATACGCATGAATAAAAAACCTCAGCGTACTCATCTTTAGAAATGCCTTAAAGACACATACGAATAGCATTCCCATAACATATGTTTACTTCTCTAAGTTTATATGCAGCTGCGTTGTCAGACACAAGAAAAATACCTGGTAACCTACAGTGTATATTTGGACTTCCTTTGCAGAAAAACTGTTTAACTTTCAATAATGCAATTTGAACATAAAAGTTACCAATGCTAGTCCTTTATTGGAATGAATGCAGATGTTTAATGGACAACTTAAGATACGCTTAAACTACACGAAAACTAATAAAACATGGTTTGGGCCTTTGCAACTCTTTATAATGATAAAATGACACTTTCTCCTTTAATTCCACATTATTTCTTTTAAGTCTAATTTTTCTGTTATTAAGAGTGTACCTTTGTCATTTGTCAAGCAGTTCATTAAATAATCCATTTTGTTAAAACATTTGTTTTTATATAGAGTGTTGATGTGTTTTCTATCAGGCATTTGAAAGGAATTAGGGCACCTATTTGATAAAAATCTTGCTATATTTTATTCCGTGTCAGAATTTTACAAAATGCAATGATGATTAAATTTTCATATCTTAACATTGTCGTTCCATGTAAATTTAACATTCATATATCATGTGGCACATACCATGTCCTATAGCATATTTGATATTGTAAATTGGTTGTTTTTTGAGTTTCCGGGGAATAAAAAAAACATCACAAAATTGAGTAATTTGTGTAAAAAAAAAAAAGTACACTTTCCATATACACTCATTTTTTCATCCTTCTGTCCGAGAAAATTTTAAAGCAGTTTTCAGCTCAGTGCAGTGACATTGCATGCTTACTTTAAATGCAAATTTCATTGCGAGGATAATAGGAAAACTCGTGGATTTTTTTCTGTGTTTGTAAGCTCTTTTATAATATAACTTTCAATTGGGGAAAAAAATAAAATGCCTCAACATTTCTTATGATATCTTGTATATTGTATTACTGATTGAAAGGCCCTTGTAAATCGCCGTTTTAATGAGTTTGTGACACAACTATATAATCATTTTCTGTAGGAGGGTTATGATGGAAACGAGTATGAAACGGACTTCTTTTTCAGACTATTCGTTAGACCATTATAAAACACGTGTATTGAATTGCCGACGAGATTTCCCTTTATTTCTAGACTATGACACGCCATAGAACACACTGCGGATGTGACAGGTGTGCAGGGGATGCTAACTGGTAATCTAGAACTCCTGATTTGTAATGTTTGAATAACTTTTGCGTTCGAAAACACTCAATATATATTCCATGTGCTATTCTTTTCTTTCGCCTCCCACACGCTTCACCTTTTCATTTTCTTTCTGTTTTTTTTTTTATCATTTCCCATGTTCATTGTTTCCCTCCAATATATTCAGTTTGCTTTTGTGTACCCCTTAAATCCCATATTCCCAGGATTCTAATCGGTGCTGAATGTAGTAGCCTTATATTTTGAATGGTGACTATTTTTTATATTTCCCTTTATTGGTGACCATTTCAAAATTGCAATGACATGGCAATCATCGATCCGAAACTATTAATATGTGTATATGAATGGCCAAGTACTTGCATGTACCTATTGCGTCCATATCAAAATTGATAACTTAAAAAATCTGCCTTGCTAATAAATTTTCAAAAGTAGTCAACTTGCGCCTAAATTTTAGACGTCACTCAGAGGCCTACCTCCAACGCCTTTCACTCATTACCATTTTGTTCTCACCATCTTCACAAATAACTGAATCGTATATATTTGCTCTAACAATACATGTAATAACCAGGATTTTATTTATACAAGAAATTTTGCTCAATGGTTTATTTTACATAATCTTTCAACAACATGACAAAAACTGAAAACTTGTAATATGATGATAAATACAACGAATACGCCATTATCTAAATAAACCTAATGGATATTTTACTGCCGTTAACATAACTATTAGCATAAAAAAGCGAAATTAGTTCGTAATAAAAGATATATATTTTCATAATAACATTTTTATAAAATACTTACGTAGCTTTCCAACTTTGATTTCTTGATGTCTACAGATGCCTTTAGTTGATGTCTACGTGATTCATGCAAATGATGGAGGCTGCTGTTAGTTACTTAAATTCCAAATATATTTTACGTGCAATATCAATGTAAAGCAAAAAGAGCTCATATTGATTCAAAGGGTACGTTTGGTCAGAATTTTAATTTCTATATATAAAACTGTACCTCTGATATGAAATGAAAAGGTGCATCTTATTACAGGACACTGCTGTTTAGAGCAGTTGAATTTGATTTTGATAGCTTAATTGGGGCAGCATGGGGAAAACCTTATCATGGCCGCTGCTGACGTAGTGTAGACGGATTAAATGCCAGATGTATGGAGTCAATGTGTTTATGACTGCAGTGAAATAAACTTCCTTATATCAGAAATAAGCTAATTCAAGGAAATACTTAATTAAAGCACAAAGATTTACATCCTTCCTGGACACATTTTAAATTAAAAAAAAAGTCGGAATTAAAATCAAGTAGAATATAAACCTTTGCAGCCTAGCTTTTTTTTTTTTTTATCAAAATTTAATTCCCAGTTTACTGCTTGTTTAATATTAATCCCTTCTTTTATATTCCTGAATACAAAAACACTAAAATCATTAGAATGTGAAAATATATATTTCCTTTATTACATTCAGACTCAAAATGAAATCCCAAGCATTGAATTGGCTTATTTTCACGACTTTATTCCTACATGATAATGTTCACTCTTAGAGCCAATGTGTCCCCAATACGTCATAAAAGAGAGGATTGTTGGAAATACTAAGCAAGCGAGATATCTCTCAACATGACAGCCTCCAACAACCAGTTCACTCATAACTTTGGTGCCTTATTACTTTATATGTAAGTAAAAGAAAATGGCAGTACCAGGTAAAATTCATCAATAATCATTCAATGAAAAAATATCAAAAAAAAATTCTAGACCCGATGTTTCCTTTAAATTCTCGTTTACATTAGCACTCTTGAAGATTCTTGTATGCTTATCATTCTTAAATAGTCTCATCAACACTCTAAAAACACACTCGTGTTTATTTTTAACTTATTCTTGTATAAGTGTTATATTATTAATATCAAATAAACACATACTTAAACATATTTTTATGCGCCCGGATTGATAGATCCGGGACGTATATTGTTTTTGTCCTGTCTGTTTGTTTTTTTTTTTTTTTGCAAACTTTAACCTTTGCCGTAACCTTTGAACCATGAAAGATAAAGACTTCATATTTGGTATACATACTCCACTAATTAAGTTTTTTTCAAATGACACCAAGGTCAATGACCTTTTGACCTTGACTGTGACCTATATGCCAAAAATAGCTGCTTATCTGCAAACTTTAGCCTTCGCCATATCTTTTGATCCATGACAGATAGAGACTTTATATTTGGTATGCATACACAGTTAATTAAGCTCTTTCAAATGACACCAAGCTCAATGACGTTGTGACCTTGACTGTGACCTGTATGCTAAAAATAGCTTTTTTGTATCTTTGCTATAACTTTTGAATTACAAGAGATAGAAACTTCATATCTGGTATCCTTACTTTACGAATCAAGTTCTTTCAAATGACACCAAGGATCTATGACCTTGTGACCTTGACTTTGATATATATGCTTAAAATAGGTTTTTAAAAATTTTCTGCCGCTGGGCGCATAGTGTTTCAAAAACACATCTTGTTTTCATTCTTATTTTCATTTTTTTTTCTCGTCAACGGCGGATACTTTGATCTCCATTGCCTATGACTCTGCCTTTGTTATTTTTAGATGTTAGTGTTTGCAAATCTCTAAATTTCATTTCTTTTTTATTTTAACTTTCCATATACATGTATATACGTTTCGGCATTTTAGGATTATGCATGTCTTTTAACTAGCTTTTAAATCCAAAAAGGGGATATACGAGGGCTGTCCGGTAAAATCGTGGACAAGTTGCCTAGTTTGAACACTGCGTTCTGAAATTTTCATTACTCTTTAGTACATACATTATGAATATACAGAACAAATTTCAAATAGATATATGCATAAATAAACAGATTGTGAGATTTTATGTGATGTATTATATCTTGCTACGGCGAACGGATGATAGCGTCAAAGTGTCTAAAAATAGCGCCTTGTTTCATCTTTACTAAAAATAAAGTTGGATAAGTGCAACTTATATTTAAAAATTCCATTGATTCACATACGTTCTATTTTTAAATAACTTTGAAACTCATTGAAAAAATATAGTGTACCCCACTCTGTACTGAATGAAGTTTGGTCCTATCAATGGACTGTCACGTGATAAATACATAGTATGTGTACTGCATGGAAGTCATAAACATATTTCAATATAGAAAGGGCATACCCTAGTTGACAGTTAAAATTTAAGATACCAATTGCTTCTGCACACTTTGTAATTTCTAGAAAGTGCTTTATATAAAATTCGCATTATATTAGTTAGAATTTCAAGTAAATATGCTCAAGTCGAAATATGTTAGACTTTTACTAAGTATTTTATGTCCTTATTAAGTCACGCTCTCGATTAAAAGAAAGCAGCAGCCTTTTTCTAGTTAAGGAACACATCCTTTATTTATATTCCGAAAATGGCTAACATCTATTAAGTGTAAGCCCTTGCAAAAGTCGATTTAATAAGCCATCTCGATATTAAACATGCCAAACCTGCACACATAAACACGGTAAAATTAATTAAATACATTCTCTCGATGATCATTGAATAATCGCACAAAACAAAGGTTTTACATTAGTATTAAACGCCTATCTAAAATCTGTAAATAAAATTTTGTTTAATAATAAAATGCATTCTTCACAGTAAAATTTATACTTGCTCGGCCTTTTGCGGCACATAAAATACGTCATTTTTACCAAAATGATGCCACATCGACAAGTGATTTGTTAATAAACCGTTGTCTGGGATTTAAATAGCAACTATTTTAATGCATTGATAAGTTTTTTTTATGTTGTTTATTATGCAAATACAGTTTAGAATTGCAAAGTATTTCTTTTTTAAGGGGGGGACCTATGTCGTTCTACGTCAAAGCAGCGTTATGTGACGTCACAATAGCGACGTTTGTTTTTTTCCGCTGATTTTTGCAACTGCGATTATAGGCATAACATTGTTATTAATCAAAAACGTACACAGTTTACAAAAAAAAAAAATTCATCATTTATAACACTTTTATTTGACGTATGGAGTTTGTTAATACATGTATTAGAATTCTCTTTTTTGGTTGATAATTCATAGCAATTTCAGTTGTGAAGAAATACCTCCATGATATTGCTGATATAAAAATGCAAAAGTATAAGATAAAATTCAGCAAAGACAGCGGCTTAAATCAGGGAAATATGTTTAATTTTATGATTACCATTAATTGTATTTTCTGGATAAAACTAAAAAACAAATAAGAAATGTACTTGTACATGTAGCTATATTTTATTGATTTATATTGTATGTAGATTTCATTGTATAAAGTCATTCCTAGGTTCTATTAGGTGTTGTTGACGGGGAGAGGGGGGGGGGGGCAGAATGATTAGAATGAAGAAGAAAAGAGTTTCTCTGTTTAAATTATTTCTTATCAAAACAAAATACTCGTTTTTTGCAAAATAGATTTATATTCAGATGTTACCTTTTTTTTTTTTAGTGCAGAAAGGTCAATATTTATGACAGAAGAGTACTAAAATAAAAGAAAACGTCATATTTCTCGTTTATTATATCATAAAGGTATACTTTTTTCTTTGTTAAAATAAAGAGAGGGGTCATTTCTTTCAAAAAATATTAATTACAACATTTTCACACAAAGACTTTTGAAGATATTACCTGTTATGCATGTCGGAATTGTAAAAAATACGACAAGAAAAACGGGGTGATACTTACATTGTGCTCCTTTATAATTTTTCATGCGAGATGAATTACAATGAATTTGCCTTCATTTTAAAGATACAAGTCATATGAATTAAATACATGTTGATTTCGAATGTGATTTGACATTTTTGGTTCTTTTTAGCGCATATTTGGGGTAGAACAATAATGTCTGAAGATAATCTATTTTTAGCATTTCACACTGTTTTTGCACGTGCTCCTGTGTAAAAATAAGCATATAAAGGTATTGTTTTTAATACCTAAAAATTAAAAGCAAATGGTCAGGAAAGAAATGTCAAAGTTTTGAAAATTTCACACAAAGACTTTTCGGACATAGGTCCCCCCTTAAGTACCAGTCCAAATAAAAATCAGACGAAACTGTAAAAAAGTGATACATGAAGGTTTTCAGAATTTGATGATTTTGCACTCATAGATTTATTTTGAAGTATGAACAATGTATGTGAAATGAAAAATGTTTTGAGTCATGGTAACCATGGAAACCCGGCCAAAGAAATTTCCTTAGCAACCGGCGGATTTTTCAGTGTTGAAGGACAAAAAATCACCTATCTTTGATCCTTAAAATAACATAATACCATGAGAATTATTCTTACTTATAGGTGTGATAAAGATACACATTTATTGTGTTCTAATAATGTAATAAAAAATATTTAGGTCTTAAGTCAGTTCTGTGGTAGACATTGGAAGGTACACATGTTTTACAAGTTTTGCTGATTCAGCATTTTTCGTGATTTTGGCAATATTCAAGGCCAAATTTTAAAAATGGCCTTGATAAATAAATCATGAAAAATCATTGAAATCCAAAATAATGAGTTTTGCAGTTAACTTTGGGTTATGTTTTAAACCAAAGGCCATGACATGGGGGTGGGGGGGGGGGGGGGGGGGTTAGGCTCGATATTCAGTACCAAATTTTTTCCAAACAGCACCATTTTGAATTCCTAATTCTAAACCTATTCTGCAACGTGTCTGTGGAAAGTGGGGGCTAAACCTACGAAGCAATGTTTCATGTCTATACTAGGAAAAGGCTAAGCCGCTAAGCCCCTAGCTCCCCCCACCCACCCCTACCCCCCAGTCCCACCCCCCGGTTTCGACGCCTATGTAGTTTGGTAACTTTATAACCATAGACAGAGTAGGGGAATAAAAAAAATCCATTTCAACCACTCTAAGTAATATTCAGCATTACTCAGTAGTGTCCCCACCCCACAAGAACCCCTGACCCTCAGGTTCACACATTTCACAATGCTTAGCTTGCTCATCATAAAAGTTTGATTAACATCATGGAGTGGATTTCAAAGAAATAATTCATTTTTAGTATACAGACAAAGACACCCCAACCCCCCAACCCCAGCCCTCTATGATACCCCTGTTCCGGGGGGCTTGGAATTCACAATTCTGGAAGAACGATCATATCTATATCATAATTATATGTCTGTAGTCAGTTTGTTACATGTATAACTTACATTGTATTAGGCCTACTGTACTGTTTTCTGTGTGATTTTTTTTCGGCATTTCGCGAACAATTTGAAGGCCAATGTACACAATATATAAATACTTTATCAAAGTTTGTTCAGTTATTTATCGCTATATTTGATATCCTAGTGAAATGAATAGTTAATACAACGCTGAAACAAATTATGTGTCAAATTTCTATTCATACGTAAACCCACCTCTATGAGTGTAAAGTATTATGATCCACCAAAACTCACAATATTGCCATCTTTATTTACATTACGTCACTCGAGCCCGACCTCAAAACATAGCGATTTAAGGGATAAACACAGAAAGAAGAAAAGACGATGAAATATCAGTAAGTATAATGTTTATACTTTGAAAGTTTGCAAAAATGAAAATTGACAATATTAAATGAGTTTGATTAGTTTTTGATAGGCTTATTTGTGCGTTCACGCATCTTTGCTAGCCAAGGGTTTCTGATACGCTACTCTCCTTATGAACGACTATGAGGAGACTAGCGTATCAGAAACCCTTGTATAATTGTAGCATTATTTTGTTGGTTGATGGATTGAAATTCATTTGTTTTCTAAGACTTTTTCATGTATAAAACTGCAGTGCGTGTTTAGATTTTTTTCCCATTGTATTGCTTGCAGTTCATAAACATATTTTTTTTAGCACATATCATATACTTTAATACTTTCCACCTTTCCACTGTTCAACCTTTTAACAAGCGTTGCTTCTGGATTTTAATATTTATTTATAATTCCTGATTATACTCTAAAAGAATAATTGTTTAATTTTATCAATAGCAAAAAACTTTAAAAACGATGTGTAATTTCCATGCGCCAATGCCCCCCTCCGCCCCCCCCCCCCATACAAATTGTAGATTTTACCCTCCTCAAATTTTGTAGTAATCAAATGTTTAAAATATTACTATAGTAATCAAATGTTTACAATTTGAGGAGAAACATTACTTTTGAAGCTTAAGAAGCGAAAGCAGTCTGACCCACCCCTCTCCGGAATAAGTTTAACACACTTTTGAAAGGAGTGTACTTTTTTTTGGGGGGAGGTATTTTCTTTTTCGCTCGTCAACAAATTTATGGTTTGGATGTAATTTTTGTTTATGCAGAATCCATGCACCCCCTACCCAGGAATAAATTGCAAGGCTTGGATCCTCCGATACATAATGATTGTTAAACCATTAGATATAGGGAGATCGGGATACTGTCATACTGATATATCACAGGCAGCCGCATGTTGACTTGTATGAAATGTGGATAACATAAATGACGTTATACTTATCTTCATGACTAATCCCTATCTGATAGCTAACAAGATTGACCAACTCTCTCCCTCTCATTACAAAAATGTAGTGATCATATTATTTTAAAAACATTCTCCGTCAAATCTATCATTTTTATTATTTTATACTTTAATTCATAAGCAAAGATATTCTCCGAAAATAAGTGTAAAGTGTTTTCAAAATTGTAGATTTGATTCTATCATGTCATGTCATATCATGAAAAGTAACTCAAATACACTAAATCCGAAGGGGTGTGTGTGAATTAAGTACATGTACTTTATCCATTCTTGAGGTGTCTGTGGAAGTTCATAATTTAGTTTGTGTTTTTATTGAAAACACACATATTACATATATTTGATTGACTTTTACAAGAGTTCGTTCATGGAGAGATTTGATCTAAAGTTGTGCACCGAGAGAAAACGAGTGACTCTTCATGTTGTACTTTATATCAGATACAAACTAGGGTGTGGGGGGGGGGGGTGCAATAATTCACAATTATACACTTAATAGAAAACAAAGCGAATTCAAATTTAACCATTAAAAGCTTTACCAGTATTGATACTCTTCAAAAGAATATTTAAATAAATTTTGGTTGTGCACCTCAAAAGTAATGTGACTTTTTTTTGTTTTTTTTGTTTTTTTTTTTGTTTTTGGTATTTTTTTCTGTTAGGCTGATCCCCCTCTTTCAACGAAAACTACCTCCCATAGCGTGTGCATATCATGTTAAGTCTTCTTTAATCTAAAACTATTTCTTTTCAAATTTTATACAGCAAGTTTAATTCACGCATGTTAATAAGGCCATCTTTAAAATAGTGTTTGCTTACCCTCTCCCGACTTGGGGTAAATTATTGGATCATTAGGAAGATCGAAAAAAAAACATGTTCATAAAATTTCACCATACTTGTAATAAGAGGAATAAAAAGAAAAAAAATATTGTGTCATGGTATGTAAAAAAAAAAGTCTTGAGTCGGGCCATCTTTAGACAGTCGATCGGGAGAGGACAATCATTTTTTAAAGATGGTCTTAGCTATTTAATTACCGGATATTATTCAACACACATTTTTTAAATATAGTTATGGTTTCTTTTCAGGGTTTGGCAGTCTCAACGTTTAACACTTCTCCGAACGCCATGTAATATTTATTTGACATCTCCGATACCAATGAGTAATACCTCGTTATGCTCTTCAATGGACTCTCCATTTCGTGACTCTTTATTAAATCCAGAAGTTTGGTTTCCAAAAAGACGATTAATCTCTTGTTTTAAATTTCTGTAGTGCGCAAGGCTACGAATACACATGGGCCAGATTCAATTATTTGATCTATTCGGTTTCTTTGAAATACAGAACTTTTATGTACGGTTCATACTGATAACTGCAACGGCCAAAACAAGATTTTTATTAATTTAATACTTGTATATGTTTTATGTGGCAAATTATGACGGGCAGCAGGACAAATCAGTTTATGACACAAGTTCAATGTCAAAAGCTTGCTGCATTGATTAAAAATTTAGGAGACTAATTCATTGATCAGACTGAAACAATCGTGGAACAGTGTTCACTCGGCTCTCGGGTACCCCGCATGTCAGTGGCTGGAATGAAAGACTTTCCTACATCTCTAAGGGGAATTCAAATGTACTCAACTGATTACAAAATACAAAGCCTGGTATTTTGTCCGTAGAGGAATAAGGTTCAAAAGCAGAAGCAAGGATCAGCGTATAAAAAGACGAGAAGTTTTACCCAGGATTGACCAGTTAGTTTACTGACCAATGATCTTATTAACGCCCGCAAACATTTATCTGGTCACAATTTCCCATCGGACCTGTTAACCCTTGAATAACGTATATGTAATGATATTAAGCTTTGTTTTATATGTTAGTCTTCTGTTTCTTTGTTATCATAATTATTTTGTTAGTCCTTTATTAACATTTATTAATTAAAAAAAATTGTAGTCAACCTTCATGAAATCAATTGGATATACATAAACACAATGTCATTCGCTGTGCAACATGTACGGATACACTCACCTAATAATTTAATAAATGTGCTTCATGATATTTTTATCAAAAATGTTTTAGGAAAAAAAAATTATTTATATCAAAATTTAAATTATGTTATTCTATTTTATAATCAAATTGATATTAGACTTTGTTTCAAAAACGTCATATCCTTTTACAAAGATAACGTTATTGAAAGTCTTTGTATCTAAGACGTCATTTAAAAAAAAGATGACGTTATTCAATAACGTCATTGACGTTATTATTTAATTGCAACATGTTGTGTTCAAACACGTATAACTTTAAAACTAAAGCAAATTTAATGCTCAAATTTTGACTGTGTGTCCCAAATTTGCTGTAGATTTGAAATATTTGAAAAAGTCAATTTCGAAAATTTTGTCATTAAGACCCCTTTTCCCAGAGAGCGGTCCATATATGTAAGTATAAAGCCCTATCCCTTACCGTTCAAAAGTTATGACCCAAGGTTAAAGTTTTTTCACAAGAATGGAAATCTCCAAGGTCAATGTCAAAAGGTTTTGGTTGTTGGTATCCAATGAAAGGTCTTTCAACAAACAATATATATGCAGTGAAGTATAAATGTCCTGGTATTTACTGTTCAGATGGCTAAAGAAAAAGTTTGGAATTTTTGTGTAAAAATGGGTCAAACTCTAAGGTCAAGGTCAAAAGGTCAAATTTGTTGGTACCCAAATAAAGGTCTTGTCACAAGGAATACACATGTGAAATATGAAAGTCATAGCTCCGCTAAATCAAAGGTTATGGGCAGGATAAAGATTTTGCAGACAAACAGGCAAACAGAGGGACAGAGAGACGGACACGACAAAAACCATATACCCCCGAAACTTAGTTGACGGGGGTATATGAATATTAGTTATATAGTAAATAGTGGTAAAATGTGAGTAAAGACCAAGTAATGCTATTACTTATATACACAAATTTAAAGTAAATATAAATTACTAAGTAAAATTTTTTAGTGTGAAAGTAAAACAATTCTTTATAATACAAATATCAAGTAAAACGTTTGAATTTAGTAATTGACATATGTTTCAGTAATTGATTTAAAATTTTAAGTAAATGCATAGTAATTATCTATTACTTATCTTTGTTATTTCAAGTAAAAAATGACTACTAAGTAAAACTTTTTTAAGAGTGCATGAACGGAAGTCGTCATTTTTACTATTTCTAGAAGGGGAAAACCCAACAACTGCCTTTTAGGAAACATGGACATTCAAAAATTGCGATGTTTATACAAATATTTTTGGTCGTTCCTGTTCAAGTATGTCGGCTTAGAATGTAAACACATATGCTTTTATACGTGGAATTTTATGGGTAAACATCGGGATTAAAAACTGGAAGGGGGTACCTCATTATATATATATATATATATATATATATATATATATATATATATATATATATATATATATATATATATATATATATATATATATATATGGACCGCTCTCTGACAAAACCGGTCTTAATGACATAAGCGTTGACGTCGAGAAACGTGTTTATTGTGACGTCAAATTTTCGCGTCTAAAACGCACATGTATTTTTTTCCTCGTTCCACTCTCCGTTGTTCTGTTTCATTTTCAGAGTGAAGGTATAAATGAACACGTGTTATGATCGTCTTATCGTGTGTGAAATAAGTTTCTTTGCCATTCTAAAATATTTTCTTAACAAACTTCGAGCGATATT